>NC_134712.1:99077790-99347790 GCF_049634645.1 Pelodiscus sinensis
TCTCCTTTCAATCAACATATAGTTCATGCATGTAGCCATGAAAACTAGACTGGCTACTGCATGAAAATCTTATGTTAAATAATCCAAATAGATATAATCTCCATGCCATGATTATATTTGCATAACTGGGTTATTTAGATGATTCTTAAATCTATGACTAGGTATAGTCCAAATCTTGGTCCAAATAATAGAAAATGTTACTGAATATCCAACTTTCAGATATATAAATGACCTGTAGCCTGTGTATATATATTGAAAAGATTAAAGTAAGATGTACTGATTCCATGTAAATCTATGGGAGTTTTGCCATTGAATTTAGTGGGGCCAGTATTTTACCTTTGAGGTCAAATTTGGTTCTTGAATGTGGAAAAGTAGCTCCCATTGAAAATCAGTCTTTTTATAGACAAGTTTTCAATTTTGTGCATACTCAACTTAGTACATTCAGCCATTTGTGTGATCACTCTGATGATTAATGCCTATTTAGAGAGTATGCTGATTCCAGCATCTGAATTTAGAAGCAGCATAATACATACGGGAGATTTTAAAAGGCACAAATAGTAATCAAATATGTAATTCCTGTTGAGAGCTAATGGGAATTTAGGCATCTAATTGTCTTTGGCAATCTTCTGATACATAGAAATCTAATTGTTCAAATGGGGTGTATTTATTTGTGTTAATACTATCACATGGGAGGGGCTGGAAACCATTGTATGTGTGCCTGGTATCAGTGCTCAAAAAGGACACGCAACATTGTCTACATGACACAGAGATCAAATTAAAGCTAATTTGGAGCTTTGTTTGTTTCCTTGCAAAGAGCAGAGAGGGACACAAGGCAGAATCCATCAGGAATTGCATGAAAAATGTTTGATAAAACTTACACCCAAAATTAGGCTTTTCATCTAAAATATTTGGGTATATTGTGGTGTGCGGTAATCTGAATGAGATGTTTGACAATCTGAAATTCAAATAATTTCAAAAAGAGATGTAAAAGGTTTCAAAATGGAATACTAAGCGCAGGTTGCCAACAATCAGTCAGTCAGAACAATCATTGAACTGAGCTCAGGTGGCTTAGAATGTCATCCTAACATCAACACATCATTCAAATCTGCTGAAGGAGAGCTATAATTTAGCAAATTTTATAATAATCTAGGGGTAGGCAGAACTTTAGGCTCAACCCTGAGGATAGGGTTGATTATAATTATGCTGCTCCAGGAGACACAGTTCCTCCCCAAACCTCTAGATTATGATGAGGATGTAATTTACTTTGAGGCATTGCCTGGTGCACTCCTCATGCCCAGCTGTCATGCTGGCCAGCACATTGGAATGTGTGTGTGGGGATGGATCTTTGTTTTGACCCATCTTCATGCATTCATTCACAGTAGTGTCAATTGCATGACCTCTGGTCTTCTTTGTAACCCAGACCTACTGCTGGTGTGCTTAGGGTGTTCTTGCTTTAATCCCCCGAGTAGCCATAGTTAGTGCTAATACCAGTCTTGCCCTTATTCTTACTGTCATGCTCCTATTGAACCAACATCAAAAGTTCCACTAAGTTCAAAACAAGAAGGGTTACACCCATTCTCTATGATTATGGAAGTCTGCCAAGCAGACACATGCATGGAAATGGATGAAGACTTCCATTGTAATTCTACAATTCAGTTGTGTAGTCATTCTAAAGCCATCTGTATACTATGAGCACTGCAGTACCATTGTATCACCGTAGTGTAGATGCTTCCTCCAGCAACAGAAGGGCACTGTCTGTCGCTATAGTTAATCCTCTTCTCCAACCAGCAGTAGCAAAGTTCATGGAAGAATTCATCCATCAAACTAGACGTGTCATTTTAACTATGGTGTTTGTGTTTGAATTTTTCATGCCCCTGAGCGACATAGCTAGGTTGAACAAATTTGTAAAGGCCTTAATCTGTTACTTTTGTTGCTGTTACCGTTCCACTGACATAATCATGTTTTCTATTATGTACATGGGACTCAATGTAGCACCCATTGAATTAATAGAAAAACTCTCATTGACTTTGAAGGGTTGCAGAATCGGGCCTACAGTCAATATGTGTTTGTACCCCAGCACACATTTTTCCAGTTAGATAACACAGGTTTATCTCTCCAGCAAAAGGAAGCTTCTCTGCTCTGATTATATAAGCACAGCGCTATAAGAATATGATTTCAAGGGAATGACAGTCAGTCACAGAACAAAATAGCACTTAAGGATTGATTCTGAACTCACTTATGATTATTACACTGACTCCATTGTTCAATAGACTTAAAAAAAAGGTAAAAGGGAGGGAAGAATCAGGCTCAAAGGGTAGAAATTGCTGTAGCCTTCATGTAAAGAGCACCTGTAATACCTAAGCTAACATATCAAACAACACAACGGGGCTCATTCTGATCTCTCTCATCTCTTTTTTTACATGAGTTTAATCCCTTGCCTTTGTTGACTCCTAATTTATCAGGATGCAAGTGAGAAGAGCGTCAGTCCAAAGAGAATAATAAGATAACTTTCTGGATGACAATAGGACAAAATCTCGTTAAAGCTACTTGTCAGAAAAAGGGATAAGAGTCAAAGCTGAGCACATAAATCCCAGAAGTACATAAACCTCAGTGTGTTTAAAAAGATGTCAATTTGTCATCATTTGGTGTTTTTGATGGTTCTTGTTTCCCATTTCAGACATTTTTCCTCTAAAACAATAGAGCATCTCAGTGTTTCAACTGTGATATTAATTTCTCTTGATAATTCAGTTGATCAATAATTTAATAATGTTCAGAAAAGTGCCTCCTTCTATCCTGATTTTCAACACTTGTTTTACTCAGGTATCAGAAAGACAAAAAAGAAAATAGTAAAAATAGAAAGGAAGCTGTTTCAAGAGTCCTACCAACTCAATTAAATTGCAGTAATATTCACTAGAAGTTTGACACAGCTATTCAGTCCAGCTGTAAGGGTAAGAGAAGTAATTGATAAAATATTCTACAAGACTATTTTTGCAACACATGTAGACATGATTTGATAACATTTGTATTAATTAATTTGTATTAATGGATAGTTTAAGTAGCTACTGGGGATAGTAAGATGTATATTTAAATCTTTATAATGACAAAAATAAAAAAATAGTTAATAAAATACATATATTTGATTCTTTTCCCACCCTTTGTATGCCACTGTTCTGCAATTATATCCTTCTTGCTCTTGGAACTGTCCTGTATTTTGTGTCTGTTCAGTGGTCCTGATCCTGAGTAAGGTCTTTGGGTCAAATGTTAAATGATCTCTTCTTGGTTTTGCTAACAAATCCCAGTCAGGACCAAGTTCCTGTAGATGCTTTATAAACACAGAACAAGGAGATGGTGCCTGAGGAGCTCACAATTTCAGTAGATGATCTTTTTTTTTCTTTTGGTCATATGTATGCATAGCTACCTAAAGTAAGTAGAATGAGAAAAGGGGAGCTTTGACAAGACTTACCTGATCAGTCTAGAATGGTGTCTTTAGTTGATACTAAAATTTCTCTAGACAGACAATTAGAGTGTTTTCATACTTAAATAGCTCTGTTTAAAATGTGTGTTTAAATAAAGTTGTTTGAAGTTGAAACACTTCCTAGTGTTGATGAATGGGGTTGGCAGAATTCAAAGTTTGTGGGAAAGCTTGTGGAGGAACAGACAACTGTTGATATTCAACAAGAGAGTTTTATAACCATTAGTACACAAATTTTCAACATGATAGGTCAGTATGTAATATAACTACTCATATCAAACTCCGATAAGTTCTCACATGTCATTTTTCTTTATTTATCTGTACATTTTTCTTGACAATGGAAATATTTTTTCAGTGGTTTGTGTGTATGGTGAAATTGGCATTTATTGACAAAAATCTAATCCTCCCAAGTCTGCTGTTAGAAAACTGGAGTTTTTAGGCTTTGAGATGCTGCAACAGATAATGCTAGGATGTCCAGATGCAGTGTGTATAGCAAACACTTCCTAACTCTGTGGTCACCAACCAGTAGATTGTGAGCTACCGGTAGATCTCAGGGGCTCTAAGAGTAGCTCTTGAGCCCTCTCTGAACTGCGCACCTGCACAGTACATTTACATTAGATTTCCTCATTTGAGGAGCAGCTACACACTGAGCAACAACACAGGTGAGTAGCTGTGAGGAATGGTGGGAGCTGGGAGGTCGGGAGGGCTGAAACACCACAGCCAGCTGACTGTGGCTTTCACAGCTGGAGCTAGGCGCAGCCTCCCTGGGTTGAGTGCAGGGCAGGCGGGCTGGAGGGAAGAGAAGCAGCTGCCCAGCCAGCTGGCCATGGCGCTGCGGGCTGGCGCAGAGGAGAAGCTGCCTGGCCTGCTGGCTGTGGCGTTCAGCTCAGAGGAGGCTGAACTGTGCTCCAGCTGATTGGGCGGCTTCCCCTTTGCGCCTGCCCACGTGGAGCTTGGTGGCACCCTGGCTGAGCACCATGGCCAGCTGGCCGGGCAGCTGCTTTTCTTCGCTCCAGCCCGGCTGCCCTGTGGTCAGTCTGGAGGGAGCGCGGGTCGAAGGCTTCCCTCCGTGGCTGGTGTAGGGAACTCCCTGCCCCCAACCTTGTTCCCTCTCCTCTGCCCCAAACTTGTCCCCTTCCCTCCTGGCCCCTTGTTCCCTCTCCCTTGCCTCCCCGACCCCGCTGCAGAAACCTGCCCTCCCCTGCAGAAACTTGTCCCCCGGCAACCTGCCCCCCCTGCAGAAACCAGTTCCTTCTGGCACCCTGTCTCCTACTACAGAAACCTGTCCCCCTGTTCCCCTCTGCAGAAACCTGTCTCCCCCCCCCCAGCACCCTGACCCCTGCTGCAGAAACCTGTCCTGGAAGCCTGCCCCCTCTCTTCTGCCCCCTTTCCCCTACTCCCACTGGCACCCTGTTCCCTGCTCCAGAACCCACTAACACCCCTCCCTAGTACTGTGTCCCCTGCTCCCAAATGACTTTTCTATGGGTCAGTGACCCCTGACTCAAGGCAGGTTCCCTGTCATTCTCATAAATAAAGACAATGCAGAAACTTTTTGTGTTTAACATAGTATTCTATTTAAAAATGAAGCCTGGCCAACAAACCCCCAATTGGAGCCAAGCCCCCATCTGGCCACAACCACTCCTGCACTCCCCCTTCCCCAGACCCTAGATCTGAGCCTACCAAACACTGCAACCTCATGCCCTCAGCCCCTCACATACCCCAACCCAAATTCCTGCACCCTCACATCCGCAAGCCTGTGGCTTGCTTAGTATCCTAACACTGCCCAGCCTGGAGCCCCCTCCCCAAGCCAGTGTCCCCTTCTCCACCTCCTCCTGCATCCTGATTTCCTCCCAGAGCTTGCATCTCTCACCCCTTCCCACACCCAAATCCCTCATTCCCACCCCAGAGACTACACATCCTGTCTCAACACAGCAAGGGTCCAGCTAGACTGCAGGGCTACGTCTACACTGGCATGATTTTCCGGAAATGCTTAAAACGGAATACTATTCCGTTTTCAGTTTTTCCGGAAAAAGAGCGTCTACATTGGCCCCGGAGTTATCGTCGTAACGAAGCGCTTTTCCGGAAAAGCAGAAGCCCGGAGCCATTTTGAAGAGGGCAAAGGCCACCAGACCTTTCCGGGGGCGGGGCCAGAGCGCCGTTCAGACACGTGGTTAAAGGGGTCTCGCCGGGCAGCCATTGGTCTCCTGCTCCCGTGCCTTGGGGCCTCTGCCAGGGACTGACACCCTTCGCAGGGTCTGTGGTTGCCCTGTGAATTTTGGGGACACCACCCTTTGGCCCCAACTGCTTTTGCCTGCAGTTTTTTTTTTTCTGCCCTGCTCTGTCTGCTATGGAGACACGGGAGGCCATGTGCCTGGTCAGGCCCCTGTTGGGGCTGTTCAGGTGGCTGCAGCTTGTGCTGCAGGCCGGTGCCATGCTGTTCATGGACCAGGAGGCAAAGATCGCCTTGGACTCCCTCACCAGGGAGGCCCTGGCAACCGTGTGGCATCAGCACCTGACCGTAGACCGGCCCGTCTGGAGTTTGGAGAGCAGCACTGACTGGTGGGACCGGGTGGTCCTCGGACGATGGGATGACCACCAGTGGATCCAGAATTTCCGGATGAGAAAGTGGACCTTCCTACAGCTGTGCACCTGGCTCACCCCCGCGCAGCAGAGATCCACCACCTGGCTGCAGGCACCCAACCCTGTGAAGAAGAGGGTCGCCATCGCACACTGGAAGCTGGTCACACCGGACAGCTACCGCTCGGTGGCCCAGGAATTCGGGGTGGGAAGATCAACCGTCGGAGTGATCGTTGTGGAGGTAAGTCCCAGGGGGAGTGGGATGTGGGGAGGGTGCTGCACTCCAGGCCCAGGGACAGCCAAGACTCCCAGCTGGGTCGCCCAGGGGTTTGGGTCGCCCCTCCCTTGCACAGGCCCGGTGGGGGGGGAGGGCGTGCGGCGAGGGGAGTCCTGTGTGTGTGTGTGTGTGTGTGTGTGTGTGTGAGAGAGAGAGAGAGGACAGAGGGAATCAAGGGGGGGGGCCAAGGGAACGCACACTCACCTCTGCCATATGTGATGTGTTCCCTTGTGTTTCTCTGCACCCTTCTGCAGGTCGTCCACGCCATCAACGACGTCCTGCTCCCGTGAATCATCCGCCTGCGTGACGTGGATGATACCATGGCCGGCTTCGCTGCCCTCGGGTTCCCCAACTGCGGGGGAGCCCTGGACGCCACCCAATCCCCATCCAGGCCCCGGAGCATTGAGCGGGCCATTTCAGGAACCGCAAGGGGTACTGCTCCATCGTTCTGCAGGCCCTCATGGACCACCGGGGCCGCTTCGTGGACATTTACGGGGGCTGGTCCGGCCAGGCACATGACGCCAACATCCTCCGGAACTCTGGACTGTATCGCAGGTTGGAGGCGGGCACCTACTTCCCCCGGCGGGACTTGACTGTCGGAGATGTGCCTATGCCCATCTGCGTCGTTGGGGACGCGGCCTACCCCCTGATGCCCTGGGTAATGCGGCCCTACACGGGGCAGCCGGACCAGAACCGGGCCCGGTTCAACGACCGCCTCAACCGGGCCCGAAACCCAGTGGAGCTGGCCTTTGGATGTTTAAAGGCCTGCTTCCGTTGCTTGCTCACCCGTCTTGAGATGGGTGAGCAGAATGCAACGGAAGTCCTGGCCGCGTGCTGCGTGCTCCACAATATTGTGGAGCGCAGTGGGGAGGCCTTCCTCCCTGCATGGATGGCAGCCGAGGCACAGACCTTGGAACAGCCCGACACAGCTGCCGTCTGCCAGGCGCGCCAGGATGCAGTGCGCATCAGAGAGGCCCTGGTGGACATGTTTGCCCAAGCCCCGTAGTAGGGTCACTTGGGTCTCCCCAGACTACTCCCTCCCATTCCCTCCCCTTCCCCAGCCCCTCCCCTTACCTCCCCCCCAATTGTAAAGCGTCGGGTCAAAGCACATCGGCCGTCATCGAGTCTGTTCATCGGGTGCGTCGGGCTTAGTTAGGGTTTTTCTTTTTAGCTTAGGCTAGGGTTTAGGCCACCATCGCCGGTCCCGAAGAACAGCCACGAGGATGCGGGGTTTGTGCGGAAGGCTGAAGTCAGCGTACTTGATTCCAGTCATCTTCCGTTGAGGGATCTCCTGGCTGTTCCTCTCCTGAGGCCCAGAAGGACCAAAGGATTGAGGTGGCCAGCTTCACCGTCATCTTCCGTCGAGGGATCTCCTGGCTGTTCCTCTCCTGAGGCCCGGAAGGACCAAAGGATTGAGGTGGCCAGCTTCACTGTCATCTTCCGTCGAGGGATCTCCTGGCTGTTCCTCTCCTGAGGCCCAGAAGGACCAAAGGATTGAGGTGGCCAGCAACACCACCAATCGTCCTCCCTGCGCCTAGACTATGTTTAATTATCTGTTGTGTGCATCTTGTAACCGTTCTTGCTAGTTTGTTATCTATTTAAATATAGTTTGTGGTTTACATGTTACTGAAAAGTGTCAGCATTTCTTTCTGCGCCACAAACCACTGACCACTTACGAAGGGCCCCCCCAGTGATAGAGTACAGATTTCGTTCTCCACAGTTTGCCACCATGTTAAATTTAAGTGGCTACTTGGCATCTCACATCATTTCGTACACTACCTAGAGTTACACAATACCCAACACAGGAATGAACAGCAAAATAGAGAACTGTTTATTTACAAGGGGGGGGAGACCTTCAACTGGGACAGGAGGGGGGGCAGTTACTGAGACGGGCGGCCCCTGCGAGCGCTCCTCCGGGGGCCAGCCTGCCCACGCTGGGCAGACCGCGTCGGGGCAGGCTGCACGCGGAGGTGGCCAGGAGCAGGAGCAGGGGCAGGGGCAGGAACAGGGGCAGGAGCTGGGATAGGAGGAGGGGCAGGAACAGGGGCAGGAGCTGGGATGGGAGGGGGCAGAGCTGTGCTACGGGAGGGATGGCGGGGGCCTGGGCTCCGCCCCTGCCATAGTGAATCACATGCACAATATGTGCTGTCAGCGTGTCCATTGTGGTGCGCATCCCTTGGCATTCGTCCAGGAAGGCAGCCCAGCCGTCCTGCCGCCACCGCAGGTCCCCCTGCACCCGCTCCGCGATGGAGGCCTAGATTGCCTCCATGGCGTTGACGTGCCGGCAAAGCAGCTGGTCCCTCTGGCGGAGCCTGTGCCTCCGGGGTTGGCCTGCAGGGGGTGCCGCTGCTGCCGCAGTGGAGGGTCCCGCTGCAGGGAACAGAAGAAAGGATGGGTCAGTCAGGCAGGCTGTCCATTGTCCCCACACCGCATGCCCTCCACCTCTGAGCCCAGATGACCCCACAGTTGTGTCGCTTGGGCCCACTCGGTTCCCCTCCTGCCCCTGTGTTGTATGTTTGCAAGGAGGACCGCCCCTGGAGTAGGGTCCCCCTTCCAGTACTGTAAGCACCAGTCTGTATCCTGGCCCCGTGGAGGGCGGGAGGGTGCTTGTGCTGCGTTCACTTGTGGAACTCCCTGCCGGTGGAGACTGTGAAAAGCTTTGGGCTAATCACTGGTGTTAGACAGGGAGCGAGATGCATCCCCACGCAGTGCCTGGGAGCACATCTGGCAGAGGTGGTCTGGGATCTCAGATCCCCTCGCGTGGGATATCTCCTGGACGGAACCAGAAGAGTGACTGGGTGGGGAGATGTTCCATTCTTGCAGCAACACTCAGGGGCCCTTCCCCCTCCCACAATCCCTCCCGCAAGCCCGGTAGCCCAGGGACATATGTGGCCACAGTGGGGACTTCCCTCGGGGAGGCAGCCAAGGCACCGGGAACAGGCGAGGGGCTCGGTGGGGGTCCACGGTCACAGGACCATGACACTGCGGTGTACCCAATAGCAGCTGGCTATGCCTCACAGCGAGGCATGGGACAGTGTGCCGTTCTCCGTGCTGCACCCTTGGCGGAGCTGCGGGCTCTGGGCTGAGTCCCTGGGGCCCTGGCCGGTTCCAGCCAGTATCCACCCTTTCCCCTGGTCCTGCCGAATGTGTGTGAGCAGCACGGTCCTAGGCGTGCCCTGCAGCTGCCTGCTGCGGCCACGTGCCGCTCGGTCACCAGGCTGCACGTGGTTGCACATGCTGCTTGCTGCCTCATGCTACGCAGCGTGCAGCTCACGTGGCCTGAGTGACATGCTCTACCCCTTCTCCCTCCGGGCCCCTTCCCCCCCCCCGCCCTCCGCCCCCTGCCTGTTGGGAGTGCAAACTGCAGAAACTCACCAGTGGTTCCTCCCCGACCTCGGCCTCGGAGGAGCTGCTGAAGGGGGCCTGCTGGGCCGCAGCTCTTTTACTTTGGATCGCACCTGCTCGCAGTTGCGGCCGGGGTGTCCCTGCTGCGCCAGGTTCTGCGCCAGCCGCGTGTACAAGTCTGCATTGCGGCGGTGGGACTGCAGGTCGTGGAGACCCTCCTCCTCCTGCCACAGGTCCAGGAGGGTCTCCAGCTCCCTGGGGGTCCAGAATGGGACCCGGCATTTCCGGCCCCTGGGGGCTTCCTCCCCTGCGGGTGCAGGTGGCTCACCACCCGGAGCTGCCATGCTGGGCTCAGAGGTGGCTGTTGGGCAGCACAGCGGCACGTGGCAGAGCTCAAGCTGCACGCTCTCCGGCAGGCTCCTGCCACGGGCGCCCAGCAGCCTCCGAGCTCTGTAGGAGCTTGGGTTACCAGGAAGTCTACGGCTCCTACGGGGTCTCGCGGCGTCCAAAGCGCTTTTTTCCGTGTCTTCTGCTTTTCTGGAAAAGCTTTTCCGGAATAAGGACTTATGCCCGAGCGGGAACAGCGTAGGGTTTCCGGAATAGTGGCTGATTTTGTACGGTACAGCATCGTTACTTTTCTGGAAATTCAAGGGGCCAGTGTAGACAGCTCGCAGCTTATTCCGGAAAAGCAGCTGATTTTCCGGAATAAGTGGCCCAGTGTAGACACAGCCCAGGAGTTTTTCAGGATTCTGGAGATATCCCAGAAAAACTCTTCTGCATCCAGGGTTGCGTTTGTTCTTCCGCTTTTTTAGTGGAAGAGCAAACAGGCTCTTTTGGTTACCCCTATATTCCTCTTTCCGCAAGGAATAAGGTGGCTTCCAAAAGAAGGGTTTTTTTTCTGACATTTGGTCCAGTGTAGACAGGCCAAATGTTGGAAAAACCTCGTCCTACAGAAGAATAAAAAAAAATAAGCAGCAGTATAAGGATTGGGGATAGCAAGTGATGGAGAGGAGGAGAATAGAGAGGGCAGGGCTTCAAGGAAGGGGCGGGGCAGTAGATCTTGGCTTGGTCTGTCATTTAAATAGTGATCTTGGGTGTAAAAAGGTTGGAGACCACTGTCCTAACTGAATTCTTTAATGTATGGCCCAGACCTATTCAGATTATAAGACAGGTTCTTGCATACCTTTGTTGTAGAAGCTGATAGGAATCATTGTTCAAGAAAAAAATCCATATTATTTGTATTTGATTATGGCTAACAATTAATAAATCCTCAAACAAGCATGAATATTAATCTTGTTAACAAAATTCAGTTCTTCCCTGTGATCAAATAGTTCTCTTTATTTGGGTTTCATTAATCACCACATAAACTATGTGTAATTTGAGCAGAAAAATTCCTAAAGATTCTTTTTTCATTTTAAAAAAAATTGCAGTCACATTCCACATAAGGACTGAAAAATTCTTAATGACCTAGAAGTATTAAACTTATAAAACTGTAGTATGTGTGACAGCAACACAAGTATCAAATGAATTCTGAGTCAAGCAATTTAAAAGCTCTAGATGATTTCCTCTATTATATTATCAAAATGATTTTTTTTAATTCTGACTGTCTTATAGAAATACTTCACTAACAAGCACCACCAATGAATATATTGGAGTTTTATCTTGCTGGACTTCTATAGAAAATCTCATTCCAATTGACAAGGAACATTCAAAGTGATTTTATTTTTAAATGTTCATTTAATAATTAAGTTTAGATAATCAAATCTATTTTTGTTTTAAATTAAAATATAAACCACTCTTGCATTATTTCATAAACTAAAGGCTTTATTTTAAAAGTTTCTGGCTAAATACTATTGGATTAATTATTAAAGTTCTGTTTTATTTTTCTATTTTCTGCAATCATATAAACCCAGCAGTCTCCTGGGACACCACATTATATCAGTTGTTTAAATGTGGGTCATATCCTAGTAAAATATGTTTTAAATAAATAGTTCTAAAAGGAATTTAAAATAGTACCTCTTCTCCCTAAGGGTTATAAACAGCATCATGTGAATTAAAATCAGAAGGCACTCAACTACATTATGCCACTTCCTCAATCAATCTGTCACTGGCTGATTTCAGCTTTTTGTTTCACCTCAGCTGGGAACTTGCTTCATTTTCCATTTTTTTAAACACATGATCATGCAAGGTGCTAAGTATTTGTGTGGAATACTGAGCACCCAAGGTTCCATTTAGTTGACTTCACCTGCAACAACCTTTGACTGTGGATGCTTCTGCTCAACCCTTCCTAGGAGAGCTGGTAACCATGAAAGATTGATTCTTTAATACTATGGGTAAAGAATTTTAACTATTGTTGTTTTTATCATCATCACGATCATTTCAATATGAAGAAGCAGAGCGAGGGTCTGGTCCTGAAACTTTTATTCAGGCAAAATGTCAATTGAATGAAGTAGGAGCTTTGCTTGATGAGGGAGCTCAGGATATTGTCCTAGAAGGCATGTTTTGTATGGCTTACCAGCTCCAGGGGAGTTAATCCCCTAACTTCCATTATTTTAGCAGGATCCCAATATGGTGAATGAATCTCAGAAGAATAATGCTTCTATATCTCCAGTTTTTATGAATTTATCAAAGTCACTTTTATGAATTATTATTAATTCTGTATTTGTATTGCAAAAGGACCTATAAATCTTAGTTACAGATTGGGAACCAAATATGGTAGGTTCTGTAAAAATATATAACAAAAAATATGTTGTTCAAAAAGTTTACAATTTAAGACTAAAACGAGAGGCAGTAGAATACAGGAAACAGACTAGGGGAGCAAAAGTGAAAAACAGCAGAAAAATATCAGATCAAAAATCCCATAATGAGGCTTTCTTGTAAAATTTCCAGTCATACTAAATATTTGTCAGGCCATAAATATTGTGTAAACATAGCATTTCACTCAGTATCTTGTCACTTTGGTTCTGATTTATGGCCCAAATTAATATGTTCAGAGAATTATGAAAATGGAAAATAACATAAATATAATTACCAGAATATTCTTTTACCTTCAGAATCAGTGTTCAGATTATTCTGAAATTTGAGGGAAAGATTTGAGTAAATTCTAATTAGAGGTGGTTGGATATTTTTGTTGAGAGTGACATTTTCATTAAAAATTGAACATGAGCATTTTTATTCTGTTTTCCAATCAGCTTTAGTTCTGACATAATTTAAATAATTTTTGTTAGACATTCCGATGTAATAAGTGATGAGAAATTCATATGTGCATTCATTGATAGATTAGATTCTTATTAAAAAATAAATGTCATCCAATTGTTATATTTTTATAATATATTGTTTTTTAAAATACATATATATTAGGATCAGATTCTTTTCCACCTCATGGATTTCAATGGAGCTAATCAAATATATACCAGTCAAGAATCTTGAAAGAGCAATACTTAGCTACACTACACGAAGCTCTTCCTTCTCCTCCATCAGTTACATCATTTAAAAAAGTAATTGTATTATGTATTTTATTACATATCTACAACCATTAAATGTGTGTGACATTTTCCTTGCTTTACTCAGCTTCAATGAGACTACTCACCAGAGTAAGTTAAACAGTTTTCAGCTTTTTCAGGAATCCAAAGTAAGTAAAGTCAAAGTGTCACATTTCTCAAGTGTTGAATTTTTTGCAGTGGTTTATTTTTCACTTTTCAAATTTAGGAATAACTGAATAAAATCTTTCATTCTATCCAATTGAATTATACTGTTTTGCTGGTAATGTAGGTTCTGATTCTGAAACTTACTCCACACATTGGGCTCCTGAGCTTTCTGAGAGTCCCGTTGACTCAGCAAAAGCACATGTGACTGTCCACACGGAGTCAGTCGCAAGATCACAGCTGTTAGTAGATGTTCCCTCTCACACTGAAACCAGTCCTGAAAGATGCTAATGTAAACGGCAGTGGGGGTGCATAATCCCTCACCAGTTCAGACCCTAAGTGCCAAACGAAACATGAAAGAGGTCACAACATGTAATATGAATTTTCAGTGTATTTTATTTTATTGTGTATTTTGTTCTTAATTTCAAAGTACAATAAATGTAACGGAGGGTGGGAAGTGATGGGATATAAGAATTGTTGCAGTTTAATTTAAATTCTGAATTCCTAATTCTGTTTGAATATAGAAAGGTGTGCACTGCCAATTACAGGCAAAGGATACAAATGCAAGGAAGCGGCTTCTTCACAGCTTTTATTTCTGTTACTTTAATTGTTGAATGAGGAGCCTACTCACCTAACCTCTTGTGCTCCTCCCCTGAGAAAATCTGCCATCAAACGATGACCCAGAAGAAATATGGGTGATTTCACTGCTCCCATAAAAAATAAAATAAAAAAGCACTAGTCTGGTATCAAGGGACCTTGCTAGGATACTTAGGAGAATATTTTCTGTGGAAGCCAACTGACCATCCATCTCTCTTTTTAACTAGTGTCAAGGCTGGTTTACTTGATGATGATTTGATGCCCAGCAATTGCTCCCCCTTGCCCACTGAAAATGAGTGATGACAGGGGAACAGCCGTCAAATAGAACAAGCTGAGATATTGTAACGGAGCTTAGCTGAACTGAGTCCTGCAAAAAGGAAACACCATTATAAAAGGATAAAGCTCTGAAAAACAACAGTTTAATAGTCTGTTTTTTGGAAAAAGGTTTATTTTTTCTGGATTTGTAAGGTAGGATTATCTTGATAAGGCATTCCTATAAAAATAAAACAGAAAAGTGTGTTCTGTACATGTGCTCATGCAGAATTCCTAAGCTCTGTTTCTGCTAAGTTCAGTTACTACATAGCCGGGGGAAAAAAAAATAGAAACTGGTCTAACAGCAGCTCCTCAATGCTGGGATATAAAACTAAAGAGACGAGCTGGCCACCACTATTCTTTTCATGTAGCAATGGTTACATTTATTAACATATGACTGCAGCTCAAGAATCTTAAAACTTTGGATCTTTGGACTGCATTTCTCAGTGCTCCATTCCACTGAAGAGAATACTTGAAAAACAATAGCAGTCACTCGGTGCACTTAGCTAAAAGCGCTACACCGTAGAGAGATAAAAGAATCACATAGAATTAGTAAAATATAACTGTAGTGTAATATTTAGTATTTATATGATACTTTTCCAGCGGGGGGCTGTCCGGATCTGGGAAGCCCTGCGGGAGAGCTTCCAGGTGGAGGAGGAGGATGTACCTCTCCCTTGCATGCCCCACTGGGGCCTTCTTCCACCCTACCCCCTTTCCCCTCCCTACCTACTGTCAAATAAAGACACCTGTTTTTCAAACAAAAACATATGTTTATTTCACATAACTGGGGTGGGGGAAGGGAGGAATGAGGGTGGGAGAGGGGAGGGGGAAACCTGGTATGAGGGAGCTGGAAGGGGAGGGAAGGGAGGAAGGGAAAGGAAAGCTCAGGGGTGGGAGTCCGGCTGCCTCTCCCGTCTCGCCACACTGCGGGTCCGGGGGCATCGGTGGGAAATGGTTGTGGGGGGGGGCAGGAGGGACGGGGGGTGTGGTGTGGAGGAAGCAGGAGCGGGAGCAGGAGGGGGAGCAGGAGGAGCAGGGGGAGCAGCAGGGGGAGCAGGAGCAGGAGGAATTGGGAAGCGGTCGAGCAGGCTCTGGAGGTGGCCTCGCAGGGCACAGCCCTGCTCCTCCAGGGCCTCCAAACTCCTCCGGCGCAGCCTCAGGTCCTCCTGGACCCAGTGGTCCTGGGTGCGGAGCTGGTGATCCATGAAGCGGAGGTGCAGCCTCTGGTAGTCCTCCTCATTCCTGGCTCTCCTGCTTGCCCGGGCACGGGCAGCTGCTGCAGGCGGTGTGGTGCGCCCTGCAGGCCCAGGTGCTGCGACTGTGGTGCAACAAGACCAGCAGTCAATTACCCCAGGGGCCCAGGTGTGAGAAACCCAGCTCCCCTCTGCAAGGCCAGGGCCCCTGCAGGATCCCCAGCTGCTGCTCCGTGGTGGGCAAGGCCCAGGCACATGGTCCCGGGGCTCCCTCTCACCCCAGCCCCCCGTACACATAAGGGGAGCACGTTGGTACTCACAGGTGGACGCCTCCCTGGCCTCAGACGGCACAGGCGAGCAGCTCTGTGGGGTGCCTCAGGGGTCCCGGGTCCTGGGCAGGCTGCTGGCAGGCTCCTGGCTCTTGGAGCCCTCCTCCTCCTCCTCCGTCTCCTGGAGCGGTCCCTCTGCCCCGGGGTCTATCACGTCCCAGGGGGCAGGGACGGCATGAGCCCCCAGGAGGCGGTCCAAGGCGTGGAAGTGGGGGCAGGCCTCCGGGTTGGCCCCTGGCTGGCAGGCCCAATAGTAGGACTGCCGCATGTCTTTAATCTTGCAGTGCACCTGCTCCTGGCTGCGCTGGTGGCCCCTGGCGGCCAGGCTGGCAGCCATGCGGCCGTAGACGGCCGCGTTCCGGTGGCTAGTGCGGAGATCGTGGACATTGGAGGCTTCCCCCCAAACCTCGATGAGGTCCACGATCTCCGCACTTGACCAAGGGGGTGCCCGCCTCTTGCGTCCCCGGGCAGGCTCCTGGGAGCCGCCAGGCTGGTCCTGGGGAGCAGTGGAGGGCTGGGTGTCCTCCGGTAGCTGGCTCATGGTGTGGCAGGTGCAGGGTCTGCTGGCATGGGTGCTGGCAGCCTTGCAACTGGCACAAACTGTGTAGCCAGCCCGTGGCCCTTTAAGGGCTCCGGGGCCGGGAGGGGGGGCAATAGAGTTTCCTTGGTGTTGGCCAGAGTGGCCACCAGGTAAACCTGGGAAGGGCTAGCCTCCCACTAGTTCGAATTAAGGGTCTACACAGCCCTTAATTCGAACTAGCTAGTTCGAACTAGGCTTAATCCTCGTAAAATGAGGTTTACCTAGTTCGAACTAAGCGCTCCATTAGTTCGAATTAAGTTCGAACTAACGGAGCACTAGTGTAGCACCTATGAAAGTTAGGTCGAACTAACTTTGTAGTGTAGACATACCCAGAGGGAAGGGAGGTGTGGGAGAATAAAACTGAGCTCTGGAGAAATGTTTGGCTAGAGTTTCCCCTACAATATGTACCAGTTCCGACTTACATACAAATTCAACTTAAGAACAAACTTACGGTCCCTATCTTGTACGTAACCCAGGGACTGCCTGAATATATGACTTGACTTTACAGAATGGAGCTAGGAGACCCTTGCAAGCTTTTGTCTGATTGACTTCCATGTCCAGGATAGCTTGTTGCCAGGTACCCTTGCTGCATGTTTTTGATTTTGTGTACCTTTTTCTGATTTTTTTGTCAGAAAAAACTCCTATTTCAGAAGCCCCCTTTTTGCTCTTGGAATAAGGAATACAGGGGCTTCTGTAAGAGCGTGTTTGCTCTTCCCCCCCAAAAAAGAAAAGCAAATGTGTTCCTTGGACTTGATGGAGGTTTTTTGGGATACCTCTGGTATACTGAAAACCCCCCAAAGTCTAGTCCTACCCTCAGCCAGTCAAAAAGTTTGAACAGTAAAATCAGTGATTGGCTGAGGGTCAGCAGTAAGTGATGTCTGATGTAAGTCTCGTGTCAATTCTTAGGACTCCCTGTATACAAAAACATGCACACACAATTTAGAACATAGATGCTATGTACTTATCTACATATATGAACTAATTCAGCATTAAAGGTCAAGATCCTAGCTGTACAAACCATTGCTCACATGAATAATTCTTGGTTGCACCATTAGTTAAACTGAAGTAGATAGACATATGTGCATAAGTAAGGAAAACTCATGTAAATATTACCAGATTTAAACTTAACCCGAGATTGACGTTCTGGAGATCTATATTCCAAGGTTCAATTTAGTGGGTCTAATAAGGACCCACAAAATTGACTGCTGATGGTGCCTATCTCGACCCCGGTATTCCATGGGGTTGTGAGCAATAAGGGGAGTAAGTCAGAGAGTTTCTCCCATTGATCTCCTGCAATAGGAATGCTGCAGAAATTTGACTTAATGTACGCTGACTCTAGTTACACTATTCTCATGGTTGGAACTGAGTATTTTAGGACTTTCTCAAGTAACATAGACCTGGCCTAAAGATTGCAGGATCCTGCTATTGTATCTATGCAATCTTTTTATGAGAGTATGAAGATAACATAAATTAATAGTCTTATAATGACATACATTATATCTCTCTGGGAGAGGCATAAAGATCTTGCGCAAAAAGGAGACATCCACACTGCTTGTTTTTGTGCAAAAACAGCTTGAATAGATTATGCAAATGAAGTGTGGCAAAATGCTAATCAGCATTTCATTTGTATATTCTCTGTCAGCAAAAACCGGCAGTGTGGACATAGCCCAAGAGTTTTATTTAACTAAATGCTCAATCCGAATGGGACCAGTGCTTTCTAGTGTATGGGGAGAAGCAGACTTTGCAGCCATTCTGGAAAATGTGAGAGAACTTCTGCAGGCACATTTTTGTAGAATTTTGATCCCCTTTTCTTCTTCCAACAGGTTTAATCAAGGAATGGAGTAATCCAAACCCATTTGAGAAGTGTGTTGTGGGTTTTTTTTTGTTTGTTTGTTATTTTTTGAGAAAGGAAAGGAAACAAAGAAAAAGTATTGGTAAATCACAGTACTTTTAACTAAACCAATCTAAACTGGAGCAACCCTAATTAAGGCACAATTAACTGAGGAGTCCTCAACTCAAAAACCCTTAAGTAAGAAGGCTTTATCTAATATGTCCCTAACTCAGCCATTGTTAGCTAACAGAGCTTCAGCAAATGAGTACTTAATACATGTGCCTTTAAGTGAAATGTATTTGCCAAAGGAAACCTCAGTAGATCCATTCTCAACAAATGTATTTTAAGAGAGGTTCCATAGCAAATGTGTTGGTAACAAGGCATTCTCATCTGAGATATTGACATCAAATGTCTCTTTCAGGTTGGCTACGTCTACACTGGCCCCTTTTCCGGAAGGGGCATGGTAATTTTTGAGATCGTAATAGGGAAATCCGCGGGGGATTTAAATATCCCCCGCGGCATTTAAATAAAAATGTCCGCTGCTTTTTTCCGGCATTTAGAAAAGCCGGAAAAGAGCGTCTACACTGGCCCTGATCCTCCGGAAAAAGCGCCCTTGTACTTTGAAAAGTACTTTGAAGTAGGAATAAGATCCTCCGGAAAAGGGCGCTTTTTCCGGAGGATCAGGGCCAGTGTAGATGCTCTTTTCCGGCTTTTCTAAAAGCCGGAAAAAAGCGGTGGACATTTTTATTTAAATGCCGCGGGGGATATTTAAATCCCCCGCGGATTTCCCTATTACGATCTCAAAAATTACCATGCCCCTTCCGGAAAAGGGGCCAATTTAGACGAGCCCGGTTATGTCTAGACTGCAGGCTTCTTTTGGAAGAAGCTTTTCCGGAAGAGATCTTCCGAAAAAACTTTTTCCAAAAGAGAGCATCTACACAGCAAAAGTGCATCAAAAAAGCAATCTGCTTTTTCAAAAGATAGCATCCATTCAGTGTGGACATTGCATTTCAGCTGTGATTACTGTGGACAAAGTGGCTACCAGGACACCCGGGCTTTTTTCTTCTTTCCTCTTCTTTCGAAAGAGCTCTCTTCCCTGTCCACACATGCCTTTTTCTGAAAGAGCTCTTTCGGAAAAAGGCTTCTTCCTCGTAGAAAGAGGTTTACTAATGTCGGAAAAACCCCACTCTTCTTTCCATTTTTTTTGGAAAGAACACAATTGCATTTGAAAAATGTCTGTTTTTCCAAAAAAAACCTCTGTAGTGTAGACATAGCTTTAGAAATTTGTCAGAAAAAAATGAATGCACCAATGAAAACACTAATATTAAACATTTATAACTTATTTCTTCAGTACTCAAGTAGTATAAAGCAACTGAAGTGGCTCCTATGCCCCTTGCATCCTCAGATGTCAATGTACAGTACATGGTTGGTGGTGAGAAAGCGTACTCATACCTTCCCTAATCCCCAGTTGCTGTAACAGCTCTCATGAGCCTTAGGCTGCCAATGTAAGTTAGTTTGCAGGGTTGCTGCAGCCACGTTGATCACAGAATATTAGAGAGAGAAGGTGGGAGCAGAAATATCTTTTACTGAACCAACTTCAGACCTGAAGAAGAGTTCAGTGTGTAGTGCAAAAGATAGTCTTTTTCACCAACAGAAGTTGGTTCACTACAAGATATTCCTTCACTCACCTGGTCTCTCTAAAGGTAAATTAGAGCAGCATTCAGGCTCTAGGCTGACTGTTAGACAGTTATGGTTTAGAACTTTATTCACCGCCTCCTCACCTGAACTGACTGTCATTTTCCCTGTGCAAAGGATCTGGTGTGCAATGTCTGTATATGCTTTTTGTTTATAGATAGGAAAAATGTGCTGTAGGTACATGTTTGTGGCAATAGGATATAGGGAAGTCTAAATTGTTCCTTATAGTAACTGTAAAAAGACGGATATGGTTAACTTCCAAGTATAATGACTTTTTACACTTTGCCAGAAGATGCACTGAATTCATAACATCCTACATACTTCACCCACGTAGCCAAGTCTAGGTGATTGTATATTGCATGATGAACTGTAAACAGATATGAGAGGCTAATATTTACTTCACAGTATGTTTCCTTTGTCAAACATAGCCCTTTCATAATGATATAAGCCTCTGTCTTCATAGATGCATAGTACAAGTTGCATTCTGTAGTTGTAGTGCACTGTTCACCATTTGGGTGATGAAGGGTTGAAATCTCTAAAGATGGATTTTGGCACAGTTAACACTCTGTTAATTTAAACCTAACCAGGGTGGAATCTTGGCCAATAACAAGTCTCTGCCACTGAGATCAATGCAAGACACCACAGAGGATTAGCAAGCCTTTTGGTGGTGGATACAGCTGTGGCTTTTCTGCAAGGACTTATTAAAATGTAGGAAATTGAACTAGCTTCATGCACATAGCACTCATCCATCATAGAATTTGTTTCACTTCTCTGTAATGTTAATGAGATATGAAAAGCCTTTTTTCCCCTTTCTAAGATATCAGCACAGTAACATTAATGACACAGAATCAGCTCCAGTGAATGGGAGAGAATGAGTTCACCTACACTATAATTTATAATTGGTTCACTCATGGGACTTGAGTCTTTTGCATGAAAACTAGAGCTGTGTGAGCTCTCAGATGTGTTCCATTCAAGCCTGTATTGTCACAGGAAAGGTTTGAAGGAATCAGTTTGCATCTAATTAAGGCTTCCGTAACTTCATCTGAAAAAACTTAAAGAAAAATATTCATTAAAAGTTTTAAAAAGCCATCTTTTGTGGAAGCCTATATATGACATTGGAATCTGTTGGTATTAAGCTGTCACCCAAACAGATACCATTACAAAAAAGCAGAATTTTCTACACAACCCAAATACTGATGTCAAAGATCAGAATGCATTAAGTTTGTTCTAGCTCTTATGAAATTCTCTGTACATTCTGAATAATGCAATGATTATAGTGGGAGTCCATTGGGTAACAATTTATTTTAAGTCTCCATCAATGGGTGCTTAACTACTGCTAATTTAGAACAGTGGCTTGGGGAACTATAGTTGAGAGCCACATACATATAAAATGATTCCATTCTGATTGGTTTTATTGCAGTGAATGCCAGTGAGATTTTGTTGAAAGTAGGCAATAAAGAAAATGCTACTGTGCTTTGTTGCAGTGTGTAGTGATGCTGGTTTAAAAATCTAAAACTAGAGAATCTTTTTGGCTGGCTTCAAAAGAGGTGCTATAATGGGTAAACTTAAAAAGATGTTCTCGTTTGATTGGTGGTATAGTCCCAGCAATATTTCCTTATATGTGTATGGAAAATATGTCTCAAACTGATAGAAGCCTTGTTCCAGTTTGATAGATTCTAAGTATTCCAGAGTATTGAGGGAAACGTCAGCTCTTGGGTTAAATAGTGAAGGTCAGTTTCACTGGAGATTTGAAGCATCTTCTAAAATGAATGGTGGGAAGATAAAGAAAGTTATAAAGTGGGAAGAATGCTGTGTTTGAAATGACAGTGATTTCCTGGGAGAATCTGCTGTTACCCTCTTTATGCAAATTATTCAGCTAAATCCTGCTTAGGTGAGGAGTCAAAAGAAGGTGCCACACTTCACAAATAGGGTTAGAATCTTTGATATACTCAGAGCAGAATTACTAAGGCCCATCTTACTAACTAGGTGTGGCTGTTGTCAGTGCTGTTCAGAATCAGCTGACTGATACTATAGTACTTTGTCATATGCTATTGGTTGTTCTGGAAATGCTGCCTATTTCCCCCTTCATCTAAGAATGCCAGGTCAAATTGAAGGAAAGAAAAATACGTAATGACATGAAGACTGCAACATAAAAATACAGTTTTTAGAATGAGTGCTGTTCTTTGGCTTTAATACATCACATTTTTTAATATTATCAATGGGAGCTATCGTTTAACGTGTGCATTGGAACTATGTAATGTGTCATAAGAAACAGTACCCCATGGCTATGTCTAGACTGGCATGATTTTCCGGAAATGCTTTTAACGGAAAAGTTTTCCATTAAAAGCATTTTCGGAAAAGTGCGTCTAGATTGGCACGGACACTTTTCCGCAAAAAAGCCCCGAAAGCCATTTTCGTGATCAGGGCTTTTTGGCGGAAAACAAATCTGAGCTGTCTACACTGGCCCTTTTGCGCAAAAGTTTTGTGCAAAAGGACTTTTGCCTGAACGGGAGCAGCATAGTATTTTCGCAAGAAGCACTGATTTCTTACAGTAGGAAGTCAGTGCTTTTGCGGAAATTCAAGTGGCCAGTGTAGACAGCTGGCAAGTTTTTCCGGAAAAGAGATGATTTTCCGGAAAAACTGGCCAGTCTAGACACAGCCCATAAGTATAACAGAGGGACTGCCATAGTATGACAGATTAGTGTTCCATATAACCCAGTATCAAGGTCCCTTCAGCCCCAAATTTCTATGATTCTACCCTGCTTCTATGATCAGCCAGTACAAGATGCTTCAGAGGCAGGTATAATATACCTAGGATAAGTGTTTCTATACCTTGTTTGCCATGTTATTGCAGCTGTGTTGGACCCTGGATATTAAAGAGCTCAGGAGGGTGACATAATATCTTTTATTGGTTCAACTTCTGTTAGTGAGAGTTTTCGAGCTCTGTGTAAGCTTGAAGGCTTGTTTCTTTCACTAAGGGCATGTCTACACTAGGATTTTTTTTTCAAAATAACCTATTTTGAAATAATAACTCCCAAAATAACTATTTCAAAATAGTGTGTTTATGCTATAGGGAAGCCTCAAAATTAGTCCAAGGCAGGCTCCCTCAAAGTGGATGTGCTACCTCGATTTAGAGCCCCAGGAAGCACTGGGGAATAATTACTTTGAATGACTTGCAGAATTTGCATATCCTCTTTCGACACTCTAGCGTAGTCTAGATGATTCCTATTTCAAAATAAGCATTATTCCTCATGGAAAGCAGGAGCTAGTCTTTCAAAATAACTAGCTGGTTATGACAGGCTTGGTAGTGTGAACGCTCTGCTTCTTATTTTGAAATAACTCCCTAGTGTAGACCAGGGCTAACAGAAGTTGGTTCAATAAAAGATATTTCCCTACCCACATTGTCATTCTAGATCTTGTCAGTTTATGCTTATGCTTTGAAGTGCAATGGTTTAAAAACCTCTCTAAAAATGTTTTATCCTATGTAATGTAACTAGAGGAGGGAGTTATGTTTAATATAAATCTTTAGTCCTTTTTCCTGATCTTGGAGAAGCACTTGGATTCAAAGATATTTTATGGCAATGAGTTCCACAGACTGACTGAATTTTAGTAAAAATATATTCTTTCTAATCAGTTTGAAAATGTAACTTACAATTGCACTTTTACTCTTGTACTAATGGTAAGCAGGAGAACTCAGTTGATTTTCTGTATAGAACTAATTATTTTGCATGCCTTTCATTTATCAGCTCTCAGAATTAAATAGTGCCAGCAAGTTAGTCTTTCTACAAATGGAATCAGTCCCTGCTGGTAATCAGTTGTGATGGCACTGAATCCCAATTATATTTTCTTTCAGTGCCTATGTTTTATTTGCTTTTCAACTACCTGACATCTTATAATTTTTATTTAAATGGATTTGTATTTTAAATCAGTTTCTTTAGACATTCTGACCCTGATTCTTGGCCTTACTGGGACTCTATTATGAAGGCAACTTCATAATAGTTCACAAGGCCAGCTTAACAGACCTCAGGGAGACTTACCTGTGTGTGTGTGTGTGTGTGTGTGTGCGCGTGTACATGTGCACACACAAGTGTTCTTCATGGCTACGTCTACACTGGCCCCTTTTCTGAAAGAGGCATGCTAATTTGACAGGTCGTAATAGGGAAATCCGCGGGGGATTTAAATATCCCCCGCGGCATTTAAATAAAAATGTCCGCCGCTTTTTTCCGGCTTTTAGAAAAGCCGGAAAAGAGCGTCTACACTGGCCCCGATCCTCCGGAAAAAAGCCCTTTTCCGGAGATCTCTTATTCCTACTTCAAAGTCCTCTTAATAGACTTTGGAAAAGGGGCCAGTGTAGACGTAGCCCATGAGTTCTCCATGTAGCAAGAGGCAGAAAGGCTTTACATTGCCTTCTTCTTTCCCAAGGCCACTGGGACATGGTTTTGGTGCACAAATGGTTAAAAAAAAAAGGAAGCAATATTGCTGGAGTGCTCTCCTCTGTGGTTGATCTGAAGAGCAACCCATTGGGTGACATCCCTAACCAGGAGCAGTCTACGGGGCTGTAATTTTTCTGAGAACCAGGTCAAAAATTTGGGGAGAACAAAGACTGCCTAAAGTCACTTTTTCTCCACTTCTGAGGTACATCTATTAAGAGGACTCAACCATTCTTGGTGTTCTGATTTTGTGATCTGATGCTTTTTCCTCTGAAGCCAACAGTATTTTGTCATTGACTTCAGTGGAAGGTGTAAGGCAGTGCTCCAGAAGAGCTTGACATGTGTGGCATAAGGCACAGGAAACAGCCAAAAGACACGTTCCGAGAAGGAAAAATAAGATTAAAAATTAGAAACAATTTTTAAAAAATCACATGAAAAAATCAGAGTGCTGAAAATGTAGTTAGCACTGCTGAATAGGAACATCTGCCTTATTTAGCCACAGAGAAACCATTTATCTACCAAATAAGCTTCGAGGCCAGATCTGCAGCCCTTGTCCTAGTTACACCAGCGGGACTTGTGAGGAACAGCTGGAGGCCCATACATTTTGTTACTGGGAACTACTTTTAGGAGATCTATTCTTGAGCTATTCCTGCTGAGACAAGCTAGCACAAATCAGGGAGGGCCATCACTCTGCCAGGTCTATCACTTTTTACTATTAGGATTCTGGCCTCAACTGTGATATGG
This sequence comes from Pelodiscus sinensis, assembly GCF_049634645.1. NCBI lineage: Eukaryota > Metazoa > Chordata > Testudines > Trionychidae > Pelodiscus > Pelodiscus sinensis. The sequence goes on from NC_134712.1 coordinate 99,102,817, forward strand.
TGTAGCTAGACATACAAACGCCAACCTGCAGATAGCAGGACTTTTAGTCAACTGGTTAACTTTGTTGTAGTACATAGTCACAGCACTTGACTGAAACAAATTGTTTACCAACAATAAGGAGAACGATAATTAATATTAATATCTTATATTTATATAGTGACTCATATAACTAGTGATTTCAAAGCACTTAGAGTACGTCTAGACTGGGGAGGGGGGTAGGGATACCACCGGGGTCCAGGGAAAGTGTTTGCTCTTCCACTTTTTTTTTTTTTGAAGAGCAGACATGCTCTTTCAGAAGCCCTGTTTGCCTTGTGCCAAAAGGAAGAAGGGATCTTCCAAAAGAGGAGGTTTTTCTGAAATTTGGCCCAGTGTAGACAGGCTAAATGTCTAAAAAGCCTTTTCCAACAAAAGTATCGGAAAAAGGCACGCAAATTTCAGAGAGCAATTTGAGTAACTTTTTCCGAAAAACCATCATAGTGTAGACATAGCCTCAGTTATGCTCCTAATACGCCATCACTTAAAATAATAGAGATTGGTTTGAGCACTATATAATATTCAAGAATCACTCTCTCTCGTCTCCTCACCCACTAGTGTGCAGCTGTCTGAACGATAGTACATGGCAACTTTATAAGAGTGCATATCAACACCTTAACAGCAACAACTAATGACAGGAAATGAAGAACAATGTAGCCAGTTGAAACTGTCCAGAGAATTTAGGTGATGAATGTATTACTGAAATTGGAATTATGCTAAAACAGGAGAGTTAACATATCCACTGCTGCTAAAGCATCATGAATTCTTTGCTATTCTCCCCATTGTCAGACATTAGTTGCACACCTCATGCAAAATTGGTTGTTAGTCCTCCCTGAAAGCAACTGTTAAATGTTTATGTCTGTGTCTCTAAAACAAAAAGAGAGACATCTGAGGTGCAGACTCTGCATGCTCTATTGCCACCAGACGTTGCATAGCAGTGGTATCACAAATTGTTTTCCTCTGGGGAGAGTCTTTTCAGAAATTCACCCTCCAAAAACTCACTTTTGTTGAAGACCAAAAGTGCAATTTCTTCAGAAGCCAATTTTGAGAACAGGTGAAGACAAGCATGTATATAACAATTTTTTTTTTTAAGAAAAACCACACGTTTTAATTTTATATCCCCAAGAATTTTTACCTGAAGAAAATAGGAGAAATGTGCAAGACATAAAACTTTAGCCTGTGTAAATTAAATGGTTCTGCTGCATTAACTTCATAAAACCATAATCCTCTCCTCCATAAACTATTACATGCACGGCAACATATCTGATTTATGGGATATGAAATCGATGGGAAAAATTAATGCTTGAAAAACATATTAGAGACATTATTGAACAGATTTTAATTGAGATTTGATTTCAATGCCCCTTATCCACATGATTAATGGATGCTACCCCTCGACTCCAGCAGGCAGAAAAGAGAGTCTTTAATATGACAATTAAGTATCTGTCTTTAGGTTTTATGTAGCTCTCTACTCAGATCACTTCATCAGTACAGTGTGGCTTTTGTGCAGATTAAATTGAGACTCAATTTTCTCTATTTTCCAGCACTTACTTATGTTTTATGACAAGCACTAAATCAATTTTATGCTATTATTGATTTTTTCTTAAATGGACACAAACCATTTCGCCTTTTGCCCTTCTTTTCTACTTCCCTTCCCTTTTCTTTTTTCACTGTATGCTTGATATACAGCCTGAGCCAGCTAAAGAAATTTCAAATGTTTCCTGAGATTTCTACAGGTAGTGCCAATTCACTCACTTTTTACAACATCAGAATTGACAAGCTTAACCTGGAATTCTATCAAAAATTATATATTGTTGTAATGTGACAAGGTGAATAAGTTGGATTTTTGTTCCTTCGCTTTTTTCTTTCTTAAAAAACAAAACAACCCTGAAGCCCATTCCTTTTCCTCTTTCAGTTTTAACAAAATCTTTCTAATACCTCCTGAAATATTTGAAGAGTAGCTTAAGCTATAATTTTTGAAACAGTCTTGAAGTCTAATTAATATGACAGTGTAGGAAAATCTATTTCATGGCTTGCAGGGGAAAAGGGCATTATCTGCAAGGTGCAATAACTCCTCTGAGATGTGGCAACAGCTAGTGGTACACCATGCAATTAAGAAGCTGCTGGATCTTTAGGGCTTTATCCTGTATGACCTGTGGCAAAAATTAACAGCTGCCTTGGGCAATCAAACTAACACAATTTGTAATCCGATAGCTTAATTTTGGGGCTAAGAATTATATGCAAGGAGGGACCAAAGGAGAAATGTCGAAATATAATTCAGCTGAGAAAATAGGTTGGCCTTTGATTGTGTAGTAGTTGGAGGTCACAGAGGAGGTTAAGAGAGACTGCTCTGTAACTCTATTTGTTTAGAGTCCAAAATGACTACTATGCACAGTGTATGAGCTCAGGTGATAAAATTGATCACTACATCTAGGAAATAAGTAAGATGACTTTATTTTGCAGTATAGTAAATAAAAGTATTACATTGCTCTTGACATTTACTTAATTGTTTATCCATAGACTCCCAAATTATTAGCACAAAAATGGATGTAATATTGCCAGAAAAGACCCTCCCCTTATTTATTGAATCATGGGGCCAATTTTAATTTCACTGAGCTATCTGATGGTATCTTTGTGGAGTCAATACTTACATCACTGGAAATTTTCTTGAATAATGAGTGCAGTATTTGACCCAAAATTATTATCTTCTAAGCTGTTGTTTGTGTAATCCTGCTATTAACACATGGTAATTCATGCTCTATTTAGGCATGTGGTGGGAAAAGGGGGGAGATTGGTGTGGGAACCTTGTCACTGGCCTTTTGGAGACAGCAGTTCATAGAAAAAGACTCTGAATTTGAAGCAAAACAGTAGCGTATTTTTTTCCCATGGTGCAGTAACATTTTTGTCGCTCTCTGCATCAAATGGTAGCCTAATGAGACACGCAAGTTACCCATTCAGTAATGGGCAGCATATTAAAGTCAGGCAACAGTGCTAGAACTCCCATTGCCCCTACGCTGTTTATCCCTCATGTAAGACACATGTTAGTATCACTGATGTCAGCATTCATGATTATCAGGAGGCCCATAATTTTTGCTTTGCCATTTGACTTTCTCATGAGTTCAGGATAACAGGGATAAACATGAATCAGCATACATACTGTCTTTTTGGCACATGTAACAAGAAAGCTCTCCTGTTAGGAAAACATTTTGTGAGTTTCATATGTATCTTACAATGTGTGGTTATTCGATACTGGTAGCCAAGAGCAGAGGATCCCTGAAATCTTTAACTCTAGTTTGAGTTCAGATTCAAAACCCTTACAGCTCAGTGATTTCTCTGATGTGCATTAATTCAGAACCAAAACACACCATTTTGTTTCTTTTGTTTAGCAGTGGTTCTCGCCTCATGCTGCAGAATCCTTGTATATTCACTGTATTTTGGTTTTTACAATTTCCCTCTCTATTATTCATTACTATAGTTGCTGCTAAAATGTCTCATACACTTGTAAAAACTAGGTAGCATCATTTTACTCTGTAAATATTATAAATCAAGATAAGTGACTAAAAATGCTAATAAACAATCTCCTATCGCATATGAAGGGCCACATTAAAATTGGTCTATCTTGGATTTCCTAAACCTGTATATTCAATATATATATTCTTCTATTATTTATTCTTGTCTCCATCTATTCTAATTATGCATTACTTCATTGTTTTGAGTTGGTTTTTATATAAGATCTTGACACTTTTGTTATACTGTGGATTTCATTCTTTTTCACTTTTCTTCATCCTTGATTTTTCATTTTCTGCCTCATGTTTTATTATATTTGGCTCTCCCTGGGAAAGTGTTACAGGATCCAAGACGAGAAAGACGCTTTGGTTTGTGAATCACAATACCTTTTCCTCAACACTATTCATTCAGTCATGCACCTTCATTCTAGTGACTTTACGGCAACCTTAGCTGAGATGAAGCTGAGACAGAATACGCTCAACATTGTATGGCATAACAGCTGAAATCAAAGGTCAGCCAAGTCTAATTTCTACAACATTCAAGTTGTGGGCTATCTGGGGGCTATTCAATTTCAAGGTTTAAATGCTTGTATAGTGGAGCAGTCCAGTTAAACAAATACGTTTTTAAAGTAATAAATCTACTATAAACTTCCTGTACAGTAAAGGGCAAATTACCAGAATGGGTTAACCTGTTGAAAGACTAAATCCGTTTACAGAATAAATGCTGTGCATCTGAAATTAAACTGAAGATAAATAAATCTCTTCTGTGTACACCTATTAAAAGGATAATCTTTTCCTACATCCAGGTTAATGGCATCACAGCTTTGGTTTGGTTAGATATTTTTCATTTTTGTTCCCAGAGGTGATATGTTCTGTTTAAAGGGGCCCTTGAAAGGGGATATATGGTACATTGAAGCCAAACAACTCTCAAGTCTTTCTGGGCATAGTATTATCATCTATAGCCTGACAATAACAAGAGACCTTTGTGTCTTTTGGATGCAAAGGAGTTTGCAGGCTTTCCTAAAATGAATTACAGGCATAATCTAAAATCTCATAGACTAAAATCGTTACATGGTTTTAGCTTTACTTTCTCTCCCTCCACCTCTTTATTTCGCCTGGCTAGTAGCATGGTTAAAGATTAGCCAAGAGAAGAGTTGTGCCTTTCTAGCTAATTGTATGAAGAATGAGAGATATGACAGGCTGCTTACTTGTTGAAAAGAAGTGGTGATGTGAGACAGGTCAGACCATTATGAATCATTTAAATTTTAGCTTTGTTGTTATTTATTTTATTGCACTTTAAATCATTAGTTCAGATGGAAACCTCAGTAGCTACCCACTGGCAAAAGTGGGGTTTGGTAGGACAGGACTTCTATGCTGCCAATGCTTGTTGCCTAGCAACTGTAGAAACAATAGCATGAGGGAATGAGGGGGTGTATAGAATGCCCTATTGGAGTTCAAGTACCCCAGACACTTAGGCACGATATGAGAAGTGGCTGCTGATCCTTTTCCCTCTAGAAACAAACTATTACTCCATTATTAAATCTCTTTTGTACTATGACATCCCTCAAAAGGAAAGGGTGGCCAAACAAGAAGAAAAGTATTTAATGAGGTCAAGAAAGTTCCAAACTGAAAACAGCTCTCTTTGCCTTGGAGTCAGTAACAGAACAGCCTCCCTCCCCACTTTAATTCCTCCTCCCTGCATATTATTCTGCAACGGTTATGGTAAAACACCTTAACTCAGCTCTGCAAAAGAATGAGGGAGAGGAAAGGACCACCTTCAGAGTACAGCTGGAAAGGGAAGCTGTCTGCCTCAGCCGTTAGAAATATGTGGAGAAATTACCTATCATTCCCTGTAGAGACATCCAGCAACCATCCCAACCCAGCTTTTCAGTTCGGTGATAATATGCTCCTATCAGTTTTAATAGCCCCATGCTGGATTCAGGAGGTATTATGGATTGTACAGCAAGCATATTGTCATTAAATTAAATTTTCAGAACATTCCCCAGCTCATCACAAATACCACAGAGAGTAATCATAATCGGTTCTCAACACATGTGTAATTGCCTTCAGCTGGCGTTTTTTACAGTTGACATTGTTCAGCAGTGATAAGGTGATTGGTGATTTGAATACACAGCTTGTTTCATAGCTGCCGTAATTGAAATATGGTATGTGTGAATGGAAGATTACATTAAGACCTAGGATAATCACCTGACATGAGAGTAATTGAGTCTACAATCTGCCACTGAGTCTCTCAGGGAGGGCTGAAATGAAAAGAAGCCATTAGTAGATTATACCACTGCTGGCTCTGCTTTGTGCTGGAGTGCCAGGCTGGCATTCCAGAACTGCGGGCTATGTGTGGATACTGTCTAGGGCACCATAAATGAAAGGAAAGAAAGGGGGAAACAAAATAGTTGAAAAGAAAAGTTGGAATTCTTTGTCTTGGGGAAGAACAAGCCATATCCTAGAACAAATACTTCTCTCTGCCTTACAAATAATTTCTCTCTGATTTTCCTATTAAAAGAGGCATAACATTTGATTTTGGGGGGGTTGTTTTGATTATTGTTGTTGTTGTTTATGGAGAAGCTTTAAATGAATTACTCCTGGTGGGGTTTTTTTTGTCATAGATGATCAAATTCTAAATTTAATTTACCAATTTATGAGGAATTTTATAGGGGTGAAATCAATAGCCATTAAATAGGCTTCTCTATAATTATTCTAAAAAGCTAAAGCTGTTGACTCGATTACATAGTGGTGATTTTTTCTATAGAATTTTCAGTGAAATTTACAGAATTGAATAATGATACTCCTGCCATAGAATTCTACTAGGTGTTTTAAAGATTCAGTAGAAATATTGTAAATGCTCATTAAGCTGGAATTTTCCATCAAGTGGGTGCAAGTATTTTGAGTATTGCAAAAAGGACAATTATAATTGAGGGTAACAACAAAATAGCATCCCATCCCACCCTTTAAAAAAAATAAAAAATGGAGTGCTAATAAATATGAAGCAAACATTTCTTCCAGGTATCCAGATTTAATGGGTAAAAGCATAATTGCTTTTTAAAGAGAATATTTTATTTGTCAAGGGCTGAGGTGCATTGCCTTGTGATGGAAAATCCCCATCTGTTAATCTATTTTCTTTTTCCTACAGCACGCTAAATATTGCTTGGGTAAATTTGTGAAGGGATGTAATGTCATGGTTTCCTTACAGCTACCGTACATACAGGTAAAAAAACCCCTGAACAGAGAAGGTTTGCAAGACCAGCTGTGAGAAACAGGTAAGAATTACAGTTAAGAAGCTGGTGCCCAGAGTGTTTAATGGCTTGAAAAGGTGATAGAGCATTTATGCAGCTAAACCTTTCAAAAATTATCATTGAGCCAATGATAATCCTGTTATTATAGTGAGTACTGAGTAAATTAAGCTTAGCATGCAGAGAACATGTTTTTTAATGTTAAATAACTCAGTCTCTTCCTGTAAAAAAGGAAGCAGAAATGGGTAATCATTTAAAAAAGCCTAAAAATAGTTAAAATCAGAATATATATATATATATATATATATATATATATATATATATATATATATATATATATGTATATGTATATATATATATATATATATATATGTGTATTACATAAATAAAAGAGTATAGGTTAAAAGCCTACATTCAAATCTCCAGCCTGCTGGGAAACAGCACAACTAAATTATAAGGCTCAATCCTGAATGTCCTCAATTCTCACATAACCTCAGGGGCGCTCAGCAATTTTCAGGATCAGGTGTTAAAATACAGTCCATACTACCTTGAGAAGTGACTGTAAAAATGGCTGTGGAAGATAAAACTAGGTGTTCTTACATATCATTTATAAACAGAATTGTTAACAATACATCAGTTGCAGAGTCAAATTCTGCCCTCTTTCACTGAAGACAATTAGGCCCAGTTTATACTAGGGATATTTTCTAAAAATGGCCCATCATTACTGATAGCTGTAAAGATATTGTTTTAACTAGGACTTCCATTGTTGCTTATACTAATGCAGCATGGGGAAGTTTTTAGACAATTTAGGCTTTTTGTAATACCTGTGCAATAATACCACTGAAAATAGGTTTGCACAAGTATAACAAGGGTCTGAGTTCAATTTGCAGAATCTCCATTAGTAGTGAATATGCATGAAAAAGGGGGAAGACAGCTTGACTTTCAGATCCCAGGCTGACTCTCCAGAGCTAACATTTTTTTAAAAAATGCAGCTGTTTACTGGTACACTGAGCTAATTTGATCTGGATACCACTGATCCACAATGAGCATGGAATTTGTATTTTTACAATTCTTCTTCAAGGATCTTATTCTCATTTCAGATGAGATGCATTGCCATAGAGTTGACCAGGTATCTCTTGATTAAATGCTTTTTTGTCAAAAAATCCTGATTTTTAGAAACTGAAACCTCAGGATAGCCAAAAGCATAGTTGTTACAGATGTGGGTGACACAGGATCCAGTCCTTACTCTGAAGTAGCCATAGCAGGGACTTCAAACTATGTGTCCAACATACCAGGTAAATGCCCTTATTTCTGGGCTATTGACTATTCTGGGCATGGGCTCTGGTTTTGTTTTGTTAGTTGGTTTTTCATGAACATTTTCAAAACGTCTTGGGTTTGTTCTGATGTGGAACAGAGACATTTCAAAACTTTCATATGTGTTGCAAAATGGAATTCTTATTTTTCAGCCAGTCCTACCATTGATGTGACTTCCAGTTTAAACTAAGATGCTGCATTCACTTGAATTTGAACAGAAGGTTGGCAAGTGGGAAAATTCTGAATGCCACAGTTTAAGGGGAGTTTTCTTTTCCCAAAATGTGTAGAGGGTCTCAGTTGCTTTCTGTTCCAAACCTGGCTCTTCAAGGGGCCCTTTAATGACTTCACAGAGCTCCAAGTTTAAGATACCATACAGGGCATATTTATTCTCAAGCAAGGTTGGTTTTAAACTATCCAAATGTCAGCAATGGAAGTTGAGCATTTGCAGCTCCTATAGCTGTGTGTGTGGGGGGGGGGAGAACCAGATTTTTGGCCCCTGAGAAAACAATGGGGAGTTAAGATAATGGGCTTACACCAAAATACAGATTCATATAGAAGCTGTGCACAATATCTAGTGTGACCGTATGTTCTTCTTTGGCTTGGACAATCTCCTTTTTAAGACCTGCCCAGGTCATCGCAACAGTTTTTTTCAAATGGAGGCATTTGTTCCATTTGCTCACTTTTGTTAAAAAGGTGCTGAGGAATACGGGGAGCGGGGGTCAAATAGAGGCAGGTGGGGAGGGAGGGTCATTCAAGCAGAGGGGAGGTAGGACTAGGGGGAATTATTCAAGTGGAAAGGCTCCAGCTACAGGCAACAACCTCCTGTAGGGGCTCCCCTCAGGTTTCCAACAATGGGCAACAGCATTGAGCTCGGGGAGCAGAGATCCTTAGGCTAGTGGCTGGGGATCTGCCATTATCTCTTTGAAATATGGTAGCTGCAGACCTACACCAATTCCATGAGCAATCCTGGTGCCACTGTATCTCACAAGAAGGCACAATGTAATTCATGATTTCCAAGGAGCTACAGTTTGTGAGCTCCCTTTTTCCACTAGCAAACGCTGCTCTTGTTGACCCCTCTCCTTTTGGGTAAACAAAGTTGCTAACAGCTCCAGGAAAGTGCAAGTCGGTAGCAGTTTATAAACTTTCGAATTGTTCTTCTATGAAGTCTGAGGGAGGGCTCCTTGGACTTCTTTCCTTCATGAACTTGTGTAGGAGCCAACCCTGATCTGGTTTTCAGTTTGGATTATAAAAGTGGGAGAAGGTTTAGGAGTTGGAAAGTGGCTAGTATTTTGCCCAAGCCAATTTTCCCATTCTTAATTAGTATGTGTGACTGAGAAGGAGATTAACTTCATATGATAGGGACTTCACCCATCATCACGAATGTGACACTGTGTTCATATCTCTGTACGAAAGGTACAGGTATAATGTATTAAGTAAAGGCAGTCAGTGTCCCATGCATACACAACTGTCACAAATAACTTGTTTGACTATGTCAACAGTGCCAGCATTAATGAAATCCTTCATCCCATGGCTGACCTAAGTGTTATATGAGGGTAATATAACCTGTGAGTGTATGACCAAAAATAGAAACCTCCTGTAGTATAAACTCAATCAAAGAAGCAAAAGGTAATTCTTAATCAATCTGGAAGTCTCCATTACATATATTGCAACATTTTAAGATAAGACCTTTACAACTTTATCAGTTCATCAGACAGTCACATTGCTTTCTTTGACTATAAATTGCTGAAACACTGAAACTTAAAACCAATACAATATTACTGTACAGTACTGTCAATATCATTTATAGCACAATTTTACACAAAGGCAGAAGTATCATAAAAAAAAAAGAAGCAAGTCCTATCAAGTGCCCTAAAATTCCTCACGTCATAAATAAGTCAGATTTCTGAGAGGAAAGCTATAAAGTTTCCACGGATTCAATTTTTTCTCACTAAATAATCACCCTGGCCTTTTGCAGTAACTTCACAAGAACCATTTCTGAAGAAGCAGACAATCCAGTAAGAGATTAATAAAAGCACACCTACTTCTCAAACTCTAAAAAAAAATATAGAGGAGCAGCCATGTTACTCAAACAAAAAGTCTGATTCCAAGTCTACACTAGACCTGGAAGATCATCTTAAGGTATGCAACTCCAGCTACATAAAACACATAACTGGAGTCAGCTTACCTTTAGCCGAGCTTGATAGTGTCCCCACAGCAGAGGCCAATGGGAGCAAATGCTCCCATGAGCTTTCCTTACTCCTTGCAATTCTGAGGAGTACTGGTGTTGGCCAGAGCTGCCCTCAGTGTTCAATTTATGGGTCTATACTAGACCTTCTAAATCAAATGCCAGAATGTTGATATCCAGCACAGTGAGTGAAGACATGCTCTGAGTGGTAACTTGAAGTACAAAGAAGTAGGTATTGAAGGAAGATGGATGCTGGTCAAAACCAGCAGCATAGACACAATATAATGTTCAACATATTAACTACAATGAAAGAAGCCCTATATTGTTTATTGGTGGAAAGAAACAGAAGTGTACAGGAGATGGAGATTTCTCTATGCTAAACCAATAACGTATATTAGACCAGTGTAACCTTTTTTTATAAAGTACCCCTTTTTTAAAAAAAAAAAGTACCCCCAGCCTACAGTTTTCAGACCCACAGGTTTTTTTTAATACTGTTGCAGCACATTTGTTTAAACAACTTAATCATAGCCAGGTGGGTGATGAAATTTTTGGGCGTAAAAAGTACAAAAATAATAAAACGCTGTAAAACTTAAAACAAAAGTTCAGTTTTTTCCAAATTTCAGTTGTGTTGACCAACCCCCCAAACTTTTCTTGAGTACCCATTGGTTGAGAAACACTGGATTAGAAAAACAGGATATGATGAATAGCTTGTTTAACTCATTCAGATAGATTTGGCCATGCTTGACACACAAAGGCTGCTAAACAATTCTTTGAAATAATAATAGGGATGAATTACACCCCAAAAGGGAGATTATTAATCTATTTGTTTATGAGTTCAATCTACGTATTTAATCTTGGATATTTTCTTTATATATCATCAATTTTTCTGAATTAATAACCTCTCTTACTGGAAGTATTGTCTTATCTGACTACACTCTAGTCATGCTAGTTGTTTCACTAGATTAGGATTTACCTAGCTCCTTCAATGGATAAGTTAATACATTGAAGCATAAAAATGAAAAACACAGAAGTACGCTATATTACATATCAACACACACATTTATGGCCATAAATAGTCAGGACAAAGGTCCATCTAGCCAGTATCTTGTCTACAGACAGTGGACAATACCTGATGTTTCAGAAGAAATGAGCAGAATATACAATTTTTTGAGAGATCTACACCTGGTCATCCTGCTCCAATGTCTAGCAGTCAGAGAATTAAAGACACTATGATCAAGCGTTTGTCAAATAGTATATCATGTTGTTTGGGAAGCTTCAGAGGGTAGCTGAGTTAGTCTGTACAGGAAAAAACAACAAATGGTCTGGTAGCACTTTATAGACAAAACATGTAGATGGTATCATGAGCTTTCATGGGCACAGCCCACTTCTTCAGATGACCAGAGTTTTGAGTTTAGGATGTGCAGACCCAAAATAAATAGGAAAGAAGGTGGCGGGGGGAAAGGATGGAGTGGGAAATGAGGAGCAGAGGGTATGGAAAATCAAAGAAAAAAACAGGAAGGCAGAGCTAGGAATCAGTAAGCACCTGAACATTGGGTAGTTAAAACAAAACAGATAAGAATCAAAGTCAATAGATAGTTCCCTTCCTAACACAGGAATCTACACAAAGAGATGTTTTGCACCTTCATTGAATGTTAGGTTGATAGTGTCCCAACCATCCCTTATCGTGATTGAGTCCATTAGCATAGGAATTGAATTTGTGGATGAATTGTAATTCCAACACCTCTCTGTGTATTTGGCTACTAGAAGTAATCTTGTTTTAAATGTTTATATAACTGGTAATTTGATTTACATTTATTACATAAAAATAAAATAATTAAAACAGTTTCTGAATGGGATAAGATTTCATTCATCATGTGTCCGGTGATTTATTTCAACTCAAAGTGGTGGCTGTGGTGCATGAAGCTTGACTTCCAAAGCTAAGATCCTCCAAACCTAAGAAGAAATTAACAAAGAAATAGAAAAAATATTCCATCCTGTACTGTGCATGTTACAATACACTGTAGGCTAGATCAAGACTCTTCCAATGTCAATTTCAGTAAATTATTCATACTTAAATTACTTCTAAAAACCAGCACTCAGATTGGTTTCTCTGAACTTGAGAAGTTCTGACAGGTTAAGGTTTGCAGCTGAACCCCTACTCCTTGCAGTTCTGATCAGTTCAAACACTTAACAATTTGCTCACCTTGGAAACAGATGTCATTACTCTGCCAGCATATTAGCTTTAATCCTTACCGTTAAACAAGATGTACTTATTCTTACTCAATGTTAGCTACAATGCCTATCCTTAAATAAGAAGAGCCTTACTATTCCAAAATGCCCCAAAGTTACTCTCCAGAGACAAGGCTGTTGATGACTTATCCTAGATCAATCATCATTGAAGGTCGCCTGTCCTATTTGGCAATATTTGCTCAGTAACTAATAAAGATCAGCCTGCAGTTATTTATATTAAGTTATCATCTCTCCAGGGTGAAGCTTAATCCATTTTGCAATGTTTTTCTCAACAAGACAACATGAGTTTCTCTGTCTGAAAATGAATTAAGTGTGTGGTTTCTAAATATGGGATCTGACATTGTTCTTGTTACAAAAAGCAATTTATTCCCCAAAAGGCTTACACTTCAAAGGTTATATAAAAAGGTTCAAATATCAGTACTATCCATTTTTCAATTACTGGGCTTCCTAACGCCACTAGCTTTTGTACAGATAAGCAGTGGTATCAGTTTTCTTATTCAACGTCTCATAGGTTTCCAATTCACATTCTAGAGAAAGCAAATTTATTGTAATACACTTAGCTGCTTTTGAAGCAGTAGTTTATAGATTGTTTCCAACAAGACTACAGGACTTATCAAATAGTATCTTAAACTTATATTTATGACGTGTAACTAATGATTCTGATTGTTGATATAGTTTAGAAAGTCTGACTATGGACAGACTCATGACAATTTAAAATATGGGAACTTTAAAAAGGAAAGGAAATTTCATCTATTTATGAAAACTGAAGTTCTTTTGAAATAAAAGCTCAGCCAGTTCTCCACACGAAAAAACTATTTTGTAGTTCTATCAAAGATAAAAATGAGCAATAATATCATAATAAAAATGGATATCTTTAGCATAAAATGCTATGGCGTGTATACAAAATTCATATAATAATTAATAAACCACTCCTCCTACTCTGTGGACATTTATGATATTAATGTTAGTACTGAATTGCCCCTTGGTTTAAACATTCTCTCTGATCAATATGTAATATCAGCAAATAGAAGAATGTGCTAAAATGTTTATTCTTTACAAAGCAAATAAAATGAAATCCCTTTCATTGTCATTAGTGTGAATAGCTTATGAGTTACTCTGCTAAGCATTGCCATACTTTCACTGAATTCATCATTTCATCTGGGAAGTATTCAGTGCACATCTTTTAACAACATGAGGATGGATGGGTGATAGAATAGAGCAGTGGTCCCCAACCTTTTGAGGTTGTCGGGCGCCAGGGGGCGTGGCCGTTTGCCCGCCGGGCGCCAGGGGGAGGGGACACTTGCGCGCCCGGGGGCGGCCCCCCCCTGCCGCGCGCCCGGGGGCAGGGCCCCCTCCAAGGGCCACGCGCCCGGGGCCGGCGCTCCCCCCTCCCGCCGAGTGCCGTGCGCCTGGGACTGGCGCTCCCCCCCGCCAAGCGCGCTCCCCCCGCAAGCGCCCGTGCGCCATGTGCCCGGGGCCAGGCCAGCCCCGAGCACCTGGCGGGCGCATTGAAATGCCCCCGCGGGCGCCATGGCGCCCGCAGGCACCGTGTTGGGGACCACGGGAATAGAGGATAGAAAAGCAGTAGTACAAGAGGAAGCATAATAGGCTGTCCTCTACTTTTGGAGAATAATTGGGGTCCTTCCCATGCCACCACCAACCTGAAAGTATGCTTACAGATAAGGCCTCGCAAATTCTCTCTAATGCAAAATGTATCATGGACTGTGAAATCTAGTGTCCTCCTGTGAAATCTGGGCTTTTTTGTGTTTAACCCTATATGTTACAGAATTTATGGGGGAGACCTGAATTTCGCAAATTGGAGGTTTTTACCCAAAAGGAGTTACAGGGGGATCACAAAGTTATTTTGGGAAGGTCACCCTTATTTGTGCATTGCTGCTTTCAGAGCTAGGCAACTGGAGAGCAATGGTTGTAGTGTTGGCCAGGTGCCCAGCTCTGAAGGCAGCACGCTGCCAGTGGCAATGTAAAAGTAAGGGCTACAATACCATACCCATGTCACGCTTACTTCTGTACTACTGTTTTTAGAGCTGGGTGGCCAGAGAGTGGTGGCTGCTAAGGGCCAATCTCTGCATGTAACAGCACAGAAGTAAGGGTGGCAATATCATACCATGCCATCATTGTTTCTGCATAGCTGCTGGCATTAGCTTTGCCTTCAGAGCTGGATTCCTGGCTAGTAGTCACTGCTTTCCAGCTCTGAAGGCAGCTCTGCCATCAGTAGTAACATAGAAATGAGGGTATCAGTACCACACACCCCTTACTATAACCTTGTAGTTTACCCACCACTCTTTAGGTCAGGAACCTTACAATTACAACACAGTGAAATTTCAGATTTAAATATCCAAAATGATGAAATTTACCCTTTTTAAAATCCTATGACTATGAAATTCACCAAAATGAACCTTGAATTTGTTAGGGCCCTACTTATAAAGGGCCTCATATGTCTCTTCCAAGCTTAGTGGGAGCGTACATTGCTACTGCCAAACACCCTGTTAAGCTCAGTACATCATGACAAGTCTAAATAACATCACAGTCTCAATGATGAGCCTCAGTAGACTTGGCAAGTGGCTGACGATCCTACTTTGGCTCGTCAAGGACAAGCCAGCTCCCAAAGCATGTGCAGGAAAGGGACTTTTGGCTGGTGATTTTATTAGCTCTGAACAAACCAGCTAGTGTTAGGAGGCACTTTCCTTTCCTGTCTGATACCCAGCCTTACCTAGCGTATCAGTTACATGGTACAGAGAATCTTCTAACATGCAAGGCAGTGAATATGTAGTGATTCACTTTTCAGGGCTAAATTAAGTGCCTACTTGAAAGCATTAAATTAATTAACTTTTCCTCATTTAAAAGGTTTGCAGAATTACTAGGGTATTCTTAGCTTCTACTTTCAGACCCAGAAAAAGGTGTAATTAGTGAGTAACATATGCCTGTAGAAGGCCACAGAATAAGGTTTGGTATAGCTTACATTTTGTACCTGTGGGCAAAACAAGAATCTCAGCTGGTACTTCAGGTTTTATCTTAATTAATATCTCATATACAGGTCTCACCTTAAAATCAATTCCATTGCAACTGATTCAATTATTTATTTGTAACATTTTGCTACGATAGCCTCTGAGGCACTCTTCTTGCTGTTATGTGGAATCATATAATCAATAATTATCATTACACTGGTATTATTTATACTTGTACAAATATTTATAATACTACTTTTCACTACCATTGCATGCAGGAGACTTAGTGATGAAGCTAGTACTAGATATTTCATAAAATGCTTGAAATAGGTTTCTTTGATCTACCACTCATGTTGCTGGTAAGACAACTACACTAACCTAAATTAGTTATTTCCTTTTCTCCATTGATAATTAGCACTAGAGGGGATGGGTATGAGTTACCTATTATCTCCAATTGCTATGTTTAGCAGTGCATCCAGAAAAAATACATTATCCGTCACAGTAAAAACCTGCTTCTTTTCTTGTGTTTATTTTAAGAACTTATCAGGGAAAGGAAACTTCCAACTGTGTCAAACTATCACACCATACTTTGTTCTAGCTGATGTTTGTTTATGTTGTATGTTGGGCCAGTACCTGCATTACTCTTTGACAGTGTTAATTTCTTCTTACTAGAAAGAGCACAAAAGAATTTGCCATGATTATCTTGGACTATCAGAGGAGAATCTGTGTTTATAAAAACAGTTTTAGCATTCCCGTTTGCAAATTCTGCTGTGCTGTAGTACGTTGGCTTCAATGGATTTTTATCTTAGCAAAAACTTTGCAAGAAAGGAAAAAACTCTATTTGCTATCTTCACGAGTAAATTATATATATCAAAAACCTAGCTTTGTATTTTAGTAGTAATGGACAAAATCCAAAAAGTAGCTACGCAAATCGTAAAAACAATATATTCATATATTCTAATAAAAAAACAACAAATGGTCTGATAGCACTTTATAGACTAACTAAACATGTAGATGGTATCATGAGCTTTCGTGGGCACAGCCCACATGATACCATCTACATGTTTTGTTAGTCTATCAAGTGCTACCAGACCATTTGTTGTTTTTTTCTGTAACAGACTAACTCATCTATTCCCTGAAGCTCTTGAACATGCAAGGTAATATATTCTAGTGATTGTGTTTTGTTTATACAGACATTTTACCTTTTAAAATAAGAAAAACATCTAAATACATGCGCGCACGTGCAAAATATCCAAGACTACACCTCAGAATGAATGAAATACAACATATCTGGTTAAATATCTGCTTAGAGACAATATGGACAACCTTGCTGATTCCCACCTCCTGTGCCTCAGGTGGTAAGTGATTTTTACTATTTTAAGTAAGATTTTAAGTAAGTGATTTTTACTTAAGGTACATAGGTCCTGATGAGAAAGGCCAGACCTATTGAGTCCAGTAACATCTATAGGCACCGCACAGACATAGCAGGGTCAAAGCCCCTGTCATTCCAACCTCCATACAACACACCTGTACACACTACATTTAATAGAATTAAAAGTGAGTAATGAGTACTACGTTTTCCATATAAAGTGACACTGCTTATTATACCAACATAATTGACAGTGAGACACTTGTATAGGAAAAAAAACCCAATCAATTAATAGAAAAAAAGATTTCATTATAAATAATATTATTACAATACATTCAGCATAAGAATAATTTACCGCATGTAGTTAAGTGCTATCAAAAATAGACAGCATTTAATCTGCTTGGAGGGAAACAACGTCTTTGTATACAATAGCATACGCTGGCATGTTGTACTTTGAAAATTTTTGAGTATTCACTCATTCTTCCATGTGTACATATTATGTAATGTAGCAAATGAGCCCTAAGTATTGAGGGTTAAAATGCTCATCTACAAAAGTACTAGGTAGATCACTTTTATATAAGCTTGGTTCTGCTCTGAAAAGTGTCTATATACAAATATCATATTCTTAGCCAATAGATCTGCTCCTTATATTCAGTCATTTATGCTCGCATTAGTGAGAAAAGTCTGTTTTTACAGCATGTCACTCCTCTTTAAAACTACTGAACCACAATAACTAAGTGAAAATGAGCTGGATTCTGTACCTTCTTCTTCATCGCCAACCAAAATGGTTCCTGTGCTCCAGTCAGTTATATCTTGAAGGCAATTCAAGCCGCACAAGTGTAACTGAGGAGTTTGTAAATGTGGAACTGAAGTCCTAATTTGGCCTCTAAAAGCTTTATTGCTGGTTACTGAAGCACTAATATGAAATAAGTCATCACAGACCCCATGTTGAGTTGACAAGGCTAGCAGCTCAGTATTTGTAAAATGAGCATATTTGATTGGTACATTTTTGGTGGCTAAACATGGAATTCCACAATGTCATTTTTGCAATCAATTTTCAGAGTTGAATCATATTCAAGACTTCCATTTCTACTAAGCCTTTAAATCTTTTGAACCCTTTAGAATCCTCTGTGACCATTTTGGAAATTGTAGATACAAGGTACTTGTTGTGTACCTGACCTTCAGACCATTTACATATGGGTTCAAAGGTCTAGTGCAGCAACTAAGTATAAGATGGGGTAACATGAGGGGGGAAAACTATGAAAGAGTTCTCTGAATCTACAGAAAGACTTTGTGACTGTGCATTGCATTGGGAAGGGAAGGAAATTACTGGGCCAAATTCTGTTCTTTTAATAAAGTAAATTTCTTAACTTTTTTCAGGTTACTACGGTGTAAAACTAACCTAAATGAAGGCAGGAGTTGGCCTAATGTGATGGACACCACACAAAAGCTTAGAGAACTGCATCCTCACACAGAGTGAAATGGTTCACTGACGTCCCTATTAGCTCTCAAAATAAGCTTTATTGAGTCTTAAGTGGTGCCTAAGCCTCTCTGCAAAAAGGTGCTTTTCAACCATGTCCATATAGCTAAAGCCTTACATGGAGAGCGCCAAAGCAAGCTGTATCAACTACTTCTCAGACCCAATTAATGTATTGCTGTTTTTATTATGATAATTCATTGTTATTTTTGTATTTTATTGTGATATGCTCAAAATCATGCACCAAATCAATCAATCAATTACTTGGGCCTTCCCCAAATTGCTTGCAATCTAGCGATATAGTGAATAAAAGGGCACACAGTGTGGAATGAGGACACAAAGAAAATGGGTATGGTAAATAAATCACAGGATTACTCAGTTTTATTGCACTTCTTGATACTTTTATTAAACTTATTTTTCCTCTCCCCCTGCATGCTGTGTATTAGTGCTTTTGTAACGAAATCTCTTTTACTCAGCCTTCATTCATTGTTTCAGGATTTAGCCTTGTGTGAGTGCCTAATGCATACTTTGCACATAATAAATAAATCAGAGCTAGCCCACGCTCTACTTTATACCTAAAAGCTCCATTACTAACTGTAGGTGGTAGTGTCTTGTTTCAAATATTTGACTTCCAATATTTTGATTGACTAATTATAGCAGGGATTTTTTCCTCTTAGGAAATATTATGGTGTACTTAGATTGTCAGTTTCATTTTCCAGGTTTAGTGAAGCCATAAAGGATTTGGGTGCAAACACCACTGTAGTATTGTGAAGTCTGAAATATAATAGATTAAATAGCTGGAAAATAAGCAACATAAAATAATTCTAGCCAAACCTGAGCCATTCTTGTTTGGTTTGTGAAAGGACACATTTGCTTTTCTTTATACTTTTTGTTATTTGTTTATTTCTTTATGCTTCAGGAAATCAAATATTATGCATCATAGATGTAAAAGTTTAAAGGATAATTTGAGCCTTGTGCATATATTTTCCTTTCAAATAGTGTGTGTTATTTTAAAAAATCTTTAATAAGCATTGCTTTTCTTTTTCTGTGATGGGTTGGATGACATATGTCCCCTTGAGTCTGTTCCGCAATGTGCTGATCATACCACTGAGCCCACCTATCTGCCCTTTGGGGCACCCCATCACCTTGTCCTTCTGGACCAGAAGTTATGGTCCCTCCCAGCAAGAGTACAGAGTTATGATAACAGCCCCCCAGCAGAATAACACAAATGTTGATGATAGCTCTGGGAAGGTTCAGCTACTGGGACGTGACAGCACCCAGGAGCACAGCTCTCAAAAGGGACCAAAACCCCAAATTAACTAGTCTTACTCTGTATCAAAATTTTGCATAGAGAAAACTTATACAGTTTCTCTCTCTATGAGTGAAGGAGAGAAATGTGCAGCTGTTGATCCCTTACTCCCCCTGGCCCAGTAATAATTATTTACACTGGGTTTGATAATAAACAAAAGTGTTTTTATTAAGTATAAAAAGGAGGATTTAAGTGAATCTGAGTGAAAACAGACTGATCAAAGCAAGTTGCTAATCTAAAATAAACAAAACATGCCAGCTAAACCTAATACATTAAGGCTACATCTAGACTACCAGCCTCTTTCGAAAAGGAGCATCTAGACTACAAGCAGATTTTTTGAAAAAGTGAGACACTTTTTCAAAAGAGAGTCTAGGTGCTCTCTTTCGAAAAAGCACAGTTTGCATTCAATAGCACCTTTTTTGAGTGAGTACTTTTGAAAAAAGGTGTTGTTCCTCATAAAACGAGGTTTACCGCAATCGAAAAAACTGCCGCGTCCTTTTGATTTACCTTCAAAATGATATGGCTGCAGTCTAGACTCAGGTGAAATTTTTACAAAAAAGTCACTTTTTTTTTTTTAAAAAACCATGTAGTCTAGACACACCCCATGAGATTATTACAGATCATATCTCTCCCCTTAGTCCTTATTTCAGGTAAAATCCATCAAGACGCAGTTGTTCTTTTCTTTGGTCTAGGTCTAACAGCTTCTTGTGTATCCTCATAGCATGGGGAGGCAGTTTTCAAAAGCGAGCTGAAGGCGATCATTGATTGCTCCCCATTCCTTAAATAGAATTTCCCCACAGCGGTAATCCTTTGTTTAATTCTCCCCATACCTATGGAAAAATACCAAATTCAAGATAGATTCAAGCATCAGGTGACATTGTTGCATGTCTTTGTAAGATCAACCACATTTTAGAAAAACAAAACCATTTTCAGATCATTGTCTTTAATACCAGGCCATTAAATCTCTTAAGTACCACTAATGTCTTTCAGTAGAAGACCAAGATTAATAAACAGGTTTACACTTCATAATTCTAACTTCACATACAAGGATGATACATGTACACAAATAGAATGTACATATTCAGGGGATCACAGGCTCTTGAATGATGGGTCACTTGTTCTGTTTTGCATAAAGCTTATTTGAGTTATGTTTATTCATAGTCAAAATGTATTTCCATAAAAAATAGGGGCAAAGTGTCACAGTGATGACAGCGAGAGAGGGAAAATTTTGGTCCTCATGACTGAGAAGGAATATGCAAATTTTCATCTCCTGAAAAGGAATTGGAAGAAGGACAGAAAATCACTTACAGAAGTAAGAAAAATATATTTTTTAAAAAATGATGCCATCACCACCTATGTAAATTTCTTATATAAATGGAAATATGTAAAAGACAAGAGAAGAAATAGCAGCAGTACCTATTTTTTCATCCTGGAGAGTATTTGTACTGTGTGAAGAAGAAAAACTAAGATCATTGACTCATAAAGTCCATCATCTCTTGTCCCCAGAACTAAGCATTTCCACACAGGGAGCTGGCAAAGGGGTAAAACTAAATATCAAGAGCAAACAGAGTATATTGTCAGTGTAATTGCCTCATTAGATACCTGGGGTTTAGGCTTCCTCTAGCTATGGTACAGAGGATGTGGCTTGTGTAAGATGTTGCTATTCCAACTTCAATGACCATACTGCTAATGCATGGGGATGAACAGTCTCTTCAGTGATCATCCTATGACTACACTGCTCCAAACCTTCTACAGTCTAGCACTTTGTATTGCACCTACTCATATATTTAGATAGCAAGCATTAAATACACATCCATTATTTTTCAGTTTAACTTTGTTCCTGAAAATAATAGGAAAATCTTCTTGTTTGTATATAAAATATTGTTGTAACGTTTATAATTATTAAATACTTGTAGTTTGTTCAGGAAGTAGTGAGCAAAGGTATGGCCAATTACAACCAAAGAAATCCAGTCAACATATTGGAAGCTTTAAAAATATCATGTAGATAAGTAGAAAATAACTGGTATTAAGAAAATAGGCCAGGTGGACCTATTGCACTCTGAGATGGATTCAGTGCACAGCATGGTCAGAAGTGGCTAACAGAAAATTCACTGTGCAGATCTCTCAGAATCTGCTATAGGATACTCCACTTCCTCCTCTGCCAACAACATTCCTTACCTTGGTACAAGGAAAGGGGAAGGAAGGAAAGCACCACAGTTTTCTGATATTCTGCCCCTGTTCAGCTGGCTCTCAGCAGGCCCCTCCTCCAGACTCCACTCACCACAGAACACAGGCAGGTTGAAAGATCAAGCCCTCTGTATCATACTTGGCATGTATAGGATTCTTTTCACTCACAAATCTCAATGCACTTCACCCACTACTGTAAGTATATTTAAGTTCAGACTGGGTAACTGAAGCAAAGATAAAATGAAATTGTAAATCCAAGGATATTCTGTGGCAAAGCTATGAATATAATCCAAATATATGGAATCCCTGTAATGCCCTCAGCATAGAAGGTCCCAATCCTGCAACTGGTTGCACATGATAGACTCTTATGATTGAAGTCAGTGGAGCTATACATGGGCATAGGCATCACCTCTGTGAAGTAGGTATCAGGATTTGGAACTTTAAATCACATCTGCTTGTATGGGCTGGCTGTACATTTTGGAAATATTTTATAGAATTTAATATAATTTTTTACTGATATGGATATGGTGTTTTGGGAAATGCCATGTAATTTAGAAACATTTCCTTTTGGGCTTTCTAATCTTCATGTGTATTTATGTAAGTGAATATCCACTTTTAAAAGAAAAGTGTTGCAAAGCACAATTGTTAAAGGAACCATAATATGTTATATTCAATTTCTTCTACTGCATGTCAGGACCAAAAGTGTAGTACACTTAAGTACTCAGTGACATTACTAGGCACAAACAGAAACAGCTGTGTTAGAAGATAAAGAACAAAGCCATCTCACTAATTTTCCTAACTTCAGGAAACAAGGAAGTAATTACAGTCACAAAATTATTTATTGGCTTTTTCAATGAATGCAACAAGGCAATAATAAATAATGAAAGGACAGTATGAGATGGATTTTTATCTTCAATTCATAATGAACATTTAGATGCATATTTAAAAATCAGCTACAGGTTGAACCTTTTAAATCTGGGACTCTCTGGTCTGGCAACATCCGAGGTCCAGCAGGGTCACGGATGTTGCTGCACCAGAGAGCCCTGGTGCCTGGGAATGCCAGCCAGTTAGGGAGTCCAGTGGACCAGTGAGCTCCATCCCTGGAAAGCCCCGGCCAAGCAGGGCAGCAGTGAGACCAGTGACCCCCATCTCCATGGAGCCCTGTCCCAACGCAGCAGCAGCAGGGCAACTACGGAGCACTATCCTAGGGGAGTCCTTGCAGGGTGCGGCAGTAGAGGGGCTGCCAGCAGCTAGTGAGCCCCCTCCCTGGGAAGCCCCATTCCAGTGGGTCAGCCATGGAGCCTAGTCCCCAGGAAACCCCAGGCAGGACAGAAGCGGAGCCCTGCCCCAGGAAGCCTCGACATGGTGGGGCAGAAGTGGGACTGCGATGGCTAGGAAGCTCCATTCCCAGAGAATCCCAGCCATCTGGCAGCAGCGTGCCATGCCTAAGCTCTGGAGCCCAGTGGCAGTGGGAATGGAGTGGAGACAGCAAGAGGGAGGGGCAGTATCCTGGGTGGCTGGTGGCAGGGGACCTCCCCTGATGTGGCAAATTCCCTGAGGGTACCAGACCAGGGAGTGATTTGTGGAATGTATCTGAGGTTAAGAGTCTGTCCAAATCTGCAAATTATTTAGAGATTCAAAAATATGCATAGTAAGTCTAAGACCAAATTCTTTTTTTGTTTTTGTTTGATCTCTATTTACACTGGTTCTACTCCATTGATTTCAATGGAATGAGTGCACATTTGTATGTACCTATTAGCTCAGAATGTGGTTATTTTACATTTTGATTTTCAGTTTAGTCTTGTAAAATCCATACTTTATTTTCCTGAGTATCCTTCTGGAGCACAACAGTGTTCCTAAGCATACTTCAAGCCAAAACAAATAATATAATTTACCATGCTCAGACTAAAAAGGCAGATAAAAGATTTAATGGCCCAATAGTCTGATCCAGTGTGACAAATCCTATGTTCCATTGAATAGTCACAACTTCAGTTCATTTCCCATTTACCAGGCTTTGAAAGCTTCTTTAAGAGACCAAATATTTCTTAAATAGGCAGTCAGTGCTATTATCCCATTCCAGGCAAAAATGTCTATGATTCAAAATGTCTTTGATTTTGAAGCTGCAGATTACAAATGAAACTCCTCCCTCTTGAAGGGGAGTAATACTGAATGTGCAGAAGAGGTAATTCAGCATGGCTTCTTATCTGATCAAAGCCCAGGAACACCTGGGAGCATTCCTGCATCTTGGGGCATCCATTCTCCACTCAGACCTCTGCAACCCACAGTACTGTGGAATCGTAGGCTGTGTCTAGACTACAGCTCTCTGTCAACAGAGAGGTGTAGATTAGGCACGTCAAAATTGCTAATGCAGCAGTGATTTAAATATCCCGTGCTTCATTAGCCTAAACACGGCCACCACTTTTTTCAAAACGGAGCTTTTTCCAAAAAAAATGACAGTCTAGACACAGATCTGTCGAAAATAAACCCTTTTTTGACAGATCCTGTAAACCTCATTTTTTGAGGAATATAGAATCTCTCGACAAAAGGTTTATTTTCAACAGAGTCACATCTAGACTGCTGTTTTTTCAAAAAAGCTCCGTTTTGAAAAAAAACGGTGGCCATGTTTATGCTAATGAAGCATGGGATATTTAAAACCCTGCTTCATTAGCAATTTCAACTAGCCTAATTTACATCTCTCCGTCAACAGAGAGGTGTAGTCTAAACGTAACCATAGAAATGTAGGGCTCAAAGGACCTTGTAATGAGGCGGGTCTAACTAAACCTAGACTGTACCTGACAGGTGTTTGTCTGACCCAATCTCATAAACTTCCAGTATCAAGGCTTTCACAATTTCCCTTGGGCATGTCTATGCTACAGAGCTATTTCGAAACAACAAGGCGAGCATCCACACAGCAAGCGTATTATTTCAAAATTATTTTGAAATAACTGGCTTCTTATTTTGAAATAATAAACCCTAGTTTCACAAGGAATAATGCCCATTTTGAAATTGCTATTTCGAAATAGGCTGTGTGTGGAGGGTGCAGCTGTGCTTATTTCAAAATAATTGGCCTCTAGTGCTTAACACAGCTTTCCTGGTGGCCACTTTATTCATACCCCTAAAAACTCTATAGTTTCCCTTCCCCAGTAGGCTTCAAAGCTTCAGCCACAGGGGAAACTGCTTGCGGTACAACATAGGTCCTGCTCACACAGTGCCACAAAGCACCACCCTTGTGTGCAGCAATGACAGACCCCCATGTTCCCACCAAGCCCCCAGGACTTCTAGCGAGCTGGCAGCCAGCTCCCAAGCCCCTGACCAAGGGCAGAAGAAGATAGCCCCTTCCTGGCCTGGTGCGGAGAGCCTCAATCTCATTGAAGTCTGGAGAGCAGAGGCTATCTTCCAGGATCTCCACACCAGGTGCAGGAATGCCGATGTGTATGGCTGTATGACCAACAGCCTGGTCCAGTAGGACCACATGCACAACAGGCCACGCCTCCCTCAAGACTTAGTATGACTTGCTTTTTAACCTTTCCTTAGAGTTCAGGTTTTCTAAATTGTTTATCATTTTTGTTGCTTTCCTCTGGACTTTCTTTTCAGTTTGTACACATCTTTCC
Organism: Pelodiscus sinensis; assembly: GCF_049634645.1. NCBI lineage: Eukaryota > Metazoa > Chordata > Testudines > Trionychidae > Pelodiscus > Pelodiscus sinensis. The sequence continues at coordinate 99,128,272 of NC_134712.1, forward strand.
TAAAGCAAGGTATCCAGAATTGGTCCCTAAAAGAGCTCAAGCCACATGGTTGTCTTCCCTTGGTATGGGAGCATAAATGCATTGGCTTTGCTCCCAATCTGAATGTTTTTGTATCCTCTGATCAAGATTTCTATTTGTACCATGCTATCCTTTTGTTTGAATGGAAATTAGGAGCTAAATCCAGGGCTTTAGGGCTACAATCCCAAAAATCTCCCTCCTGAAATTCAGTTTTATCTCTAGGCAAATTAATAAATGAATTTGTGTGAAGAGCCTATTTACTGTCTGTATTGGAAAACTGTGAATATAAATACTCTGGTGCCAAATTATGAACATGTTTGTTTATAGAATAAAATACACCAGTGTCACTGCCTTCACTCAAAGAAATGGGTCAATTAAGTCGATTATAACTTTGCTGTTTTAATTTTTTATTAAGTGCTTGCTTCAAATCTATGAATTTCAGTCTTTGCAAAAAAGAGTCTGCCCTTGAATTTTTATGTTCTTTTATTATTTTTCTGAGTCTGTAATTTTGTATTGGAAAGAATTGAAGGGATGTGAATTAGAAAAATAGTAGACACACAGCGATCCAGCAGACAAGTTAAAACAAAAGTTTGCTGTCATGATAGAGAAGGAAAATAAGAAAAAACTGTAAAATATGATATTTCCACATAAACAGAGCTTAGCCAAGGTCAGTGATATCAATATCAAATAAATGTAAATGAAAAGAGGGATACAGTTTAGATGTAAACATTTTAAAAAACTAAAAGAAAACAATCAGGAATGCAATAAAAAAATGTACCAGACTTTCAAAGGGAGATAAAGAGCAAGTGAAAAGAAGAAAAAAAAACTAGGCAAGAAAAATAAAAACTTAAATAGAGACAGACAAGAAATAAAAAGGAAGTGAAATACAATACTATAAAAGATAATAATGAAATTGTAACTGATGACAACTTGAAAATCATAAGGAAAAATTAAAGAATTAAAATAAGAAAGGGTAAGGAGACAAACATTTAGCTTGAGATTACAAAGGAACAACTTTGATTTGGGGGCAAAGCTAGCCCTTTACATCTGTCCCTAATTGCAGCAATCACCATGTGTGACTGCAATTACACTGAGCAAGATGGGAGAGGAGGAGTATAGAGATGGAGGACTATATATATGATTTGTTTCCACTTCTCAGCCAAGCCAAGCTTTTCAGTGACTCTTTATTTAACTGTGAGCAAGACTGGACAGGGCTGGCCACCATAATGCCCTCTCCACATAATGGGAATACACTGGATCAACGGAGAACTATATAACTATCAGGCTGCAGAAGCCTTCAGAGTACAGTACAACAGTCTGACAGAAATTATTCATTCTCTTCATCAGTCTAGCCAATGGAGAAATCTGGACTACAGCCTGCTACCTGGCCTTTGTCTGGATCTTTGAATTTGTGCTAGGACAATGTTTTGGGGTATGGATTTCTAACACTCTGAGCAGAATATTTTTTTTAAATCTTCATTTAAATGCAATTTATTTAAAGTAGAATAAAAATAAAATATATCATATTATATTCAGATTCCCTCAACCCTTCCGCATTTTCCTCTCCTTTTTAAATTGCAAATCTAATTTAGGGTCCCTAAAGCTATTTGTCATTAATTTAATTTTGACACCCCGAACTGTATTTGCTAGGGAAAGCTAAACGTGTATCTTGTTCATTCTGGAATTATAGAGTCCATTGAAACTCTGCATGAAGCTCCTACTCCATAATCACATTTGTCATGACCCCCATGTTTAATGAAAATTGGCTTATGGATATGAATATGCATAACTGAAAGATTTATATGAGATTTACAGTTACAATCTACTGAGTCTATATATCCTATTTTTGTGCATGTATCATTCCTGTATGTGAAGTTAGAAATATGAAGTGTGAATCTATTTATAATTCTACATTTGTTATTGAGGCCTATTATTGGTACTTCAAGTACGTAATGATTCAGTACTCAAACCAATGACCTCTAAATGGTAGTGTTTGTTCTGTAGGCCCAAACAGTGGTTGGTCCCAGAAGGTCATGTGGCCAGACCACCTGATGCTGAAATCCATTTTGGATCCTATACTGTTCCACTTGGCGTGAAAAAAGTTCTAACTGAACACAAAGAACTTCTATCTTGGGCAAAAGGGATATAAAAGGGAGGAAAACAAACAACAGGGCAGTTGCCAGATGCCAGAATATACCCCCTCCTTATTACCTAAGTCCTGGTCTATACTTGGGAGTTATTTCAAAATAACAAAGGGATTGTCCACACTATCCAGCCCGTTATTTCAAAATAATGGGCTGGTTATTTCAAAATAGTAGCCATTATTCTGCTAATCAAGAGGAATAACTCTTATTTTGAAATTGTTATTTCAAAATAGCATTAGTGTAGATGCCCAGCTGCTATTTCAAAATAATTGGCCCCCAAAGGTCTCTCACAGCTGCCCTTGTGGCCGCTCTGGTCATATCCCTGACAACTCCACTGCTCCCCTTTTCCTGCAGACTTTAAAGCTGCAGGCAGAAGGGAAGGGGCTTATGGCACCACACAAGCCCTGCCAGCCACAGCCCACACAGCAACCTTCAGTGCAGCCATGGTAGACCCCAGAGCTACCTCTATGCCCTCCATAGCTGCCAGCACCCTCTGAAGCCACTAGCCAGGGGCAAAAGAGGGCACTGGCCTGGACTGGGGTGGAGATACTGGATCTCATCAAGGTCTGGGTCAAGGAGACCAACATCCAGGATCTCTGTACCAAGAGGCGCAACACAGTAGGGTACAGCCAGAAGGCTGCCAGGCTAGCCAAGAAGGGGCACAGCCAGACCCTGAATCAGGTCTGAATGAAAATCAAAGAGTTCCAGCAGTTGTACACCAAAGCCAAGGAGCAAAGTTCCTGCTCTGAGGCAGCACTGCACACTTACTGCTTTTCCAAGAAGCTGGATGTGATCCTGGGAGGGTGGCTAGCCACCTCTCTCCTCCTCCTCATCAATTCCAGACAGGACATATCTGTCATCAGCTTCTACAAGGCTGAGGTTGTGGAGGAGGAGGAGGAGGAGGAGGAGGAGGAGCAGGCCAGCCTGGACATCATGCCTGCAAGCCAGGAGGCCATCATCTGTGCGGAGCTGGTCCCCCCACAGGATGTCTCCCAGGGTTCAGACGAACCTGGGAAAGCACTGAGGGTGAGTTCTGTAACTTACCCTTTATACATGCAGGAGCAGATGACGGGCGGTGAGGAGCTGCATGCTCCTTGCTCATCCTTCTTGGCCTGGGCTTACAACTACTTGTGCACATGGGTGCCTATGGTGTGCCAGTCCTGAGCACTCAACTCCAGGATGCTCTGACACAGGAACCCCTCAATCCTTCTCACAAGCTTCCTACACAGGCCTGCCTTACTCTGGACTCTGTGGTGGGAAAACTTCCCACGATAAGCCACCACGAAGGAGACTGAGGTCATGGAAACACACATCAATGCCACCCACAGCACAGATGTATTTATGCCTGTACTCTCAGGCAGCATCTGATCCTAGTCAAGTGCTGCGATGCAGAGCAGACAGATCCCTGCTGGTGGGAGGCAGAGGAGGGACTCCCAGTAGCACGCACTCTGGCAAGTGGCATCTGCAACACTCACACATCTCCCCCAATACACCCACTTCAGTGTGCAAGGATAGAAGTTCCCTCTCTGTGGGACGCTGTCAGTGCCTGACTTGGCATTTGCAGGAATGGAAGGAAGCTGAGTTGTTTGGTGCCTCCCTCCCGCCCTCAGGCTTCTGGCCTGGCCAGCACCTTCCCAATTCTCCTTGTTACTGGGATGTGGGGGTAGCCAGGCATCCCTGGTACATCTATGCCCCTGTAGGAAAGTGCTCACTGTCTAGGCAACAGATAACCTTGCTCAAATCACATCACCATCGTCTGAACCGAGACCTCAGTATTGGCTCAGAATTAGGGCTAGGCTTCATGTCTCCTCGGATGACTGACCTTTTCACTTTTCTTCACAGCTGGGCCAACTGCAGGCATGGCATGTTCACCACCTATAGCACCATCTACCCAAATCCTCATGATCCACAAGCAGAGGCAAACCCGCTAGGACCTGGCATGAGAATACCTGAACTGCCTCTGTTCCCTCATCTTCAGCTTCGATGAGGTGTGCCAGTAGCAGGTCACTGACTGAGAGGAGTGCCAAGCTGACCGGGAGCTGCAGGAGACCATGTGGGAGCAGCTGTCTCACTAGCACGATGTCACATGCTCCTCCATGACATCCATTAAGGAGTGCATGGTCATATGGAGCAGTCCACCTGCCACCTCCCAGAACCCACCCTTCCCCGACTCCCAGCATTACCCTGCAACTCCTAGCACCCATACCCACATGCCTGGCTTCTCCTCCTAGCTCCCTCCCAGGGTCCAATAGCACCTGCCAACTCATGGCAATGGGGCCTCCCAAAGTCTCCTGAGGTACCTGAGGCAGGCAACAGTCTGCAGGGGGATGAGGGGTCACAGACGGGTGTCTTGTAACCTGAGGGCTGGAGTGAGCCTTTTGCAGAGCTCCAGAAAGATGGCCTTCTGCATGCAGAAGTTCTGGAGTCACTTCTGGTCCCCCCACCACTGCAGGACAAGGCAGTCCCACCAGTTCGAACTGGTGTCTTGCCACCAGAAACAGCATTCCATGGTGTGCAGAGGATGAAGGGGAATTTGGTGCATCATGAGTACAAGGGCCTGGGTGAAGAGAACCCCAAGTCCATGCTGGTTGTCGTGGTCCAGAAGCACCATGTGGACAGTCTGGATGAAGTGAGCCATGAGGCACAGCACGAGTCCCGGGAGCCTGGCACTGCTTTTCAGCAGCAATAGCTCCACAGTGTCAGTGCTTTAGCATCCACAAGGGCAACCGGAGCACACCATGTGAGTTTGGTGTCCTGTGAGGGAGTGGGCAATAGAGAAGTGATGTGTGAGATGTGGCTGGAGAGAGGAGCACAAGTCTTAGCCAGCCTGAGGAAGCAGCTACAGGAAGTGATTGCTCTCCTGATGCCCTCCCCTGGAATGCTTCCAGGGACTATAAATGTGATTCAGGCTCCAACCAATGTGGATGCGCTATTTCATAACAATGCTGCACTATTTCAATGGTGCCTTGTAGTGTGGACACATTATTTCAAAATAGTTATTTCAGGAATTATTATTTCAAAATAACTTACTTTGAAATAGTTTCCTAGTGTAGACATGCCCTAAGATGGCTACTGGAAACATCTGAGACTGAGCAGGATGAAGCATTGGGCCCAAGCTAGGAGGCTGTTTAACTTGTGAAAGAGATGTTTAAAAAAACTATTTAGGCTAAGACCCTGCATGGAACAGGGATTAGGATGAGCTAGCATTTTTTGTTTAATTTAGTTAGGGTATGTCTACACTACCACCCTAGTTCGAACTAGGGTGGTTAATGTAGGCAAACGAAGTTGCAAATGAAGCCCGGGATTTAAATATCCCGGGCTTCATTTGCATCTTGCCGGGTGCCGCCATTTTTAAAGCCCCGGTAGTTCGGACTCCATGCCCGCGGCTACACGTGGCACGGAGTAGGTAGTTCGAATTAGGCTTTCTAATTTGAACTACCGTTACTCCTCGTAGAGTGGCGCCAATGATGGAGTCTTTTTTTTTAATGAAAAGCTAAAGCTTTCTAGACTTTGTTCATTAAAGATTCAATGACAGCTTTTTAAAAAGCAGGTGGGTTTGTAAAAATGTCTTAATGAAAATCAGTATCGTCCTGACAAATACAGAAATAAGCTTTAATGGTGACTAGAAATATCATATAGCAATGCCTATTGTGTCAAGGCTCAAAGTAAGGCAGGTAAAAAAATAACAATAAAGAAAGTTGCATGGTGAGACAACCTTATAGGAGATTAGTGTTTAAGTGATGATTTGGAGAAAGGTCTGAGGTTTTGGAACAAATGGAGGAGGACTGAAGGAAAGTGGTATCCAAGTGAGGAACATGGAATTTCCTCATGTTCATGTAATTTCTGCATAGATCACAGAATCAATAAACCAATGATAAGCCAGTTAAATTGTCATTGCAGTGTTACACTGTGCCCAGCATCTCATTCTAAACTCATACCTTTGAGGATGTCATTCCTAGGCAAGAATAATATGCTATATAAGGATATGTCTACACTACCACCCTAGTTCGAAGTAGGGTGGTTAATGTAGGCAACCAGAGTTGCAAATGAAGCCTGGGATTTGAATTTCCCGGGCTTCATTTCCATATTGCCGGGCGCTGCCATTTTTAAATGTCCGCTAGTTCGGACTCCGTGCCCGCGGCTGCACGTGGCTCGAACTAGGTAGTTCGGATCAGGCTTCCTATTCCAAACTACCAGTACACCTTGTTCCACGAGGAGTAACAGTAGTTCGGAATAGGAAGCCTAGTCCGAACTACCTAGTTCGAGCCACGTGTAGCCGCGGGCACGGAGTCTGAACTAGCGGACATTTAAAAATGGGGGCGCCTGGCAACATGCAAATGAAGCCCGGGAAATTCAAATCCCGGGCTTCATTTGCAACTCCAGTTGACTACAATACCACCCTAGTTCGAACTAGGGTGGTAGTGTAGACATACCCACAGGGAGTAAAAGTTGGGGTTGCCTTAGATAGACCCAAGTGCGTGTATGTGTATTTACTTATGCTACTTTAGTAGTAATTGCTATATGACTAAGTATACTACAGGTTGGATCTCCTAGTCCATAACTCACGGGGCCTGATTGGTCCTGGACAAGGGAGTTTGCCAGACAAGAGGAGGTCAATTCTGGTCTCCCTGCCACCAGCTCCCCAGCCCAACTCCACTCCTGGCCTGCTCACCAGTTACCTCACTATCTCCCCTGACACCAGCCTAGCTGGGTTCCTGGCCTCGTGGCTCCCAGCTCAGCAGGTTCCTGACTGCTGGACCCACTACTGCTGACCCAGCAGGGTCTGATCCCTACGAGGCTACCTGTCACTGGCCCAGCTGGGCTCCCAGGCCTGGCAGACCTGCTGGTTCCTGTGCTGCTAGTGGAGCCAAGCTCCCAGCCACTGACATAGCATGGCTGACAATACCGCTGCTACCAGCCCTGCTGCCACTATCCCTGCTCCTGGCTGCTGTGCTCCTGGCCCCAGTCCTCACTGGGGTACTCTGGTCCAGGAACATCTGTGGTCTTGCTAGACTATGTATGCCGCTAGACCAGACAGTCCTGGTTTAGAGAGTTTCAACCTGTACTTATCCTACTGAAAGATACTGTTGCTGCACTTGCCAGGAATGATTGTTTTACATTATGCCTTGCATTCTGGTGACTTTTTCTATAGAGATAAGCTGTATCCGTCAGTTGTTTAACTTCTTGATCGGTCACTGGGCCAAGCATAACTTGGAATGATAGAAATGCCACTGTGCAATGATAGCTCTGTTATGACAGATATATTTTACCTTAATCAAGCAATTCTTCCTGCTGGGGTGCAGGGTTCTTTAGTTTTTGTAGTAGGAATGCCAATATGAATATGGAACATAAGAAAAGTCTGAAAAACTCTTTTCAGAAGAAGAAAGGAATATATGTATAAGTCAAATTCTCTGTCATGTATTAACTGCAGGTGCCAAAAAGGATAGCATATTTGGCTGTCCAGACTATTTACATTGGGTCAGTTATGTTATTTATTTTTCAGAGAGAACAGGAAAAAACGCAGAGTTTTTTGTGCATGAATGTGAAATTGAAAAAAAAATGAAGAATATTACTGCTTCTAAGAGTTGTTACTAGGAAAGTCTGTGAACAGCTTTGGAACAGAATTTAAAAGTGCTTGTGTTAAAGAATATAATTATGAATATAGTATATCCCCACTGCTTCTTGAAAAAAATAGCAAAAACAGAGAAGAAAATAGATGGTATGTGGATCATTATGCAATGTTTTCGCCCAGTTTGAACCCTGGATACTAGCTTATAAGCAAGACTGCAAAGGAAAGGAAAAACTTTTGATGATCTTCCAATAAAGTTAAGATAGCTTATTGAATTGCTGCTGCCCTTATCAAAATAATTCTTTCTTGAATTTTGTCAGAGAACACGTACACCATGCACATGGTAGGTAATAGAAGGAAGAGACTATGACTTCTTTAGATTCCCACATTTCTGTCATTTTAAAACCAATTTGTGATGGGATGGACTAGGCCCTGAAGCCCTCTCTCACACCTGCCCCCAGAAAAGAGCAATAGAGAGGTCCTCCTAGCTGCCCAGAGCAGCTGTGTGTCACACGGTCAATCAGGGCCCAGCAGCCTAGCATAAGAAGAATTGCAGGGCCAGAGGGAGTGTAATTCCTTTCTAGAGCTGGAGAAGAGCAAGTGGTGCTCTGGGCTGGCTGCTGGGATTCCATTGGGACAGGGCCCTGAGGTACGGGTAAAAACAGTGCTGGAGTCATGAGGAAGGGTCCCAAAGAATTATAACAGCAACAGAGTTATTTAAAGGGACATTGCAGACAGCTGCTATCTACAGGGTCCCTGGGCTAGGACCTAGAGACCAAGTAACCACCCAATTCTGATTAGCTATTCTGAGAAGTGATCTGGACAGTGAGGCACCTCAGAGAAAGGAAATGAATTATAGTGACCCAGCTGAATTTCTAGGGTCAGAAAGCCCCTGAGAGGGCAAAGTTACTGGGCTACTGCTTTATTCCACAGTGGGGACAAACTGTGTGTGTGTGTGTGAGAGAGAGAGAGAGAGATGTTACAGAGGGCACTGAGAGAGTCCTCAGCTGGACTTGTACCCTGGAAGGGGTTTGCTTTGTTTGATTTCACATGCAAACTGTGTGTAACTCAGCCAGAGGGTTGAGTCACCAAAAAACCACCACAAATTGAGAATTAGTGCAGGAACACGTACTCATCCAGGGACACTTGCGAGAAATGAGTGCAGCCCATTACACAATTATTGACTAAGCAGAAGTGCTTTTTATGTCATAAGCATTCAGAACACTACTGTGGCTTCAATCTAGGCCAAATGCTACCCTTGATGCTTTCACTCCAACCCCCTATCTGTGGTCATGAAAAGCCACACAAAGCCACCCAAGTAGACTGTGCGTATCTGAGCACTTCAGGGCCCTGTTTCAGCATCTGTCTCCAAGTGGCACTGTAGAAGGGTTGGAAACAGTGATGATGAGTTGAGGGAGTTTCAGGAATGCCAAATTAGTTGATCTGCCAGTGCAGGGATCACTATGTTCTTGTAGCCATATTAGACCCAGGACATTAGAGAGACAACATGGGTAAATTAATACATTTATTGAATCAACTACTGTTGGTGAGAGAGAGAAGCTGAAGAAGAGTTCTGTGTAAACACAAAAGCTTGTCTTTTTCACAAGCAGAAGGTGGCCCAATCAGAGGTATTATCTCACTTCCCTTGCCACTACTGGAATCCAGAGGCCTAAATCCTTGAGCATGTGAAAACAGATAGCTTGCTACGATTACAGCAGGTGAGCTGTAATGGTGACAGCATTATGGGTGTGCAACCACTCTGTGCCAAACCACCAGACTAGAGGAGAAATTGTTTCTCACCCTATCTTGGAATGACACACTCAATGCTCATTTATTATGCAAGAGATGGGCATGAATAGTTGGTTCTCTGTATGTGAAAATCCCTGTGGTAGCAATAGAACTTGTGCACTGATGTGAAACAAAGTATGATACAGGCAACAAAGCAGTTCCTGACTCCATGACTTCTTGTTTTCCTTGTGACATTCAGGCTTAGATAAGACTATACAGAAATTTAATACTTTATTTTATATTGTAGTTGCCATTTTATTTCCAGAAGAACTTCTAGAAAGAATCAGTCTCTATGTGCCTCCAAGAATGCTCAAACACATTCTGACTTTTCCAGACATGGTATCAACTGGGAAAACATAGCAGTTGCTGGAAGAATGTAAAGGTTATCAAGCAATGCATGTTTGTATGGTTCAAGAGAAAGGAAATGATGACAGATCCCTATATTAATGGGAGAACTTCCTCCCCTGAATAGCCTGACTTTTATTCCTTTTGCCCAAACCCAGAGTAGTTCCAATTAGTAATGGAGGAATCAAGAATCATTGTCAATAAACAAGACAATATTTTCTGTCAAATCTAATTTTTAGTAACAAAAACAATGTTAAATTGTGGTGTTCTTCTGTCATGTAACTGTCTTTCTTTAATCTTTCCTACTCAACTTTGTTACCCTTTTCTCTTTTTTTCTATGGCATTCTTTTCACATCTTTCTTCTTTGTTTTTTGGTGTATATATATATATATTTTTTTTTTCATTGTGTTTCTTTCCCCCATTCCCTCTCCAGATGATGACTCATGCAGCCAAGACAGGAAATCTCTCAGTTGCTTCCATTATCTTCAATGTTAAGTGCTCTGAAAACAGTATTTTTTGTGGTGTTTTCACCAAGGAGAGACATACTCTCTCATGAATGTAAGCAACCATTAACATTGTGTTTTGGATCAAACCTGTAGGTGGACAGATACCAAAGTTTTCAATGCAGAGAAGGTCTAGGGTAATTAAAACCAGTAAATGCCTCAATTCCAAACAGTACCATTGGCTCATCATTGTTGCCATCTTCTTCAAAGAAACATTTTATTTTGTTTTAAATATTTCATTTTAATCTGTTTTTGTTGGCTTTATTAGACACTCCTTTCTAGGAAAGGATGGTATTTCACGACCTTCCTGTGTTGGCAGGCACACTGCAATGCTGACGCGAGAAGAATATTTTCTTTTTGTGGAAATACAAATAAATATATAAATAAAGTGTGCCCTTCAAAGTCTGAAGCAGTTTTGGATTAGTGTTCTCTTGAATACCTAGGAAACATGTTTCAGAATGAATTCTGTCACTCACTCTATCTGGGGTGAATGGTGTACAATAGATCCAATTGTACAATATATAACACACGGTATTGCAAGAAGAGATATGCCCAACAATCAAGACATGTCACTGATCCAGGGTATCTGAGCATGCAGTAATCAAAACTTGTTTATTCAGCCATGGATGCAAATTATTATTTTTTTAAAGTTGTATTATTTAATAATACCAGATAATTAAGACTGGCATAAATTGAATTACAGAACGTGTTGGCCACTCACCATATCATTCCCTCTGGCCCTATTTTGCCTCTATCAAGGACTGTGTTGGAGGGCCTTAGACTACATCTTAGATAGTGTACTCAACAGGAGCTGTGTAAGGGTACGTCTACACTGCAACACTATTTTGAAATAACTAGTGCTATTCTGAAATAACTTAGTCCACACAGCAGGCAGTTATTTCAAAATAATGTCAAAATACTGTCAAGCTGGAGGACTTCTTACTCCAACTCCTGCAACCCTCATTGTACAAAGAGTAAGGAAAATCAGAAGAAGAGTGCTCTATTTTGAAATAACTGCTGTGTAGAAGCTCCTTATTTTGAAATAAGTGATTTTGAAATAAGATATACAATTGACGTAGCTCCAATTTGCGTATCTTATTTCGAGTTAAGCCCTGCAGTGTAGATGCACTCTAAATGGGCCTAACCAGGGACAAAAATCTGTCCCAATAATCACTGGTGCCAACTCTAATGATTTCATTGTAAGTCTCATTATATTTGGTGGGGCTTTTTCCTTGAACTAAGATTTTCAGAGGAAACCATTTCTAGCCTTCATAATTGTGAAGAAAAGCTTAAAAGCGTGAACCCTAAATGCTCAAAAATAGACTCCACGTTTATTATAATGTTTAAGTCAAGCTTATGAATTTTGGATGTTTGTAGATAGAAAGACTGTAATATGAAGATACTTTTCCACATTTTTTTCTGAAAAAGTGATATAAATATTATTTTGCAGAGAAAAACTGCTGGAGTTTTAATTTCTTTGTGTAAAGATAAAGTTAGAGGGCCTGATGTCTTTCCCTGAAACCAAATATTTATAAATATTCAAGCCCGTAAATTTGAAGTGGGAACTGAACACAGAAAATTCTTGTTAAGGCAGTACATTTTCTAGTAATTTTATAGTCTAATTTTCAGTGATTCTCTACAGAATGAATGCAGTTCAGAAGGCAATTTTATAAAGTACTTTGTGGATAACTATTATCTGCTAATTATTAGAAATTGCATGTTGTTGTTAATTGCATAAATAAATTGTTTTATCTGAAAGCCATTAAAAATGTTTGGTGTTTGAAGCATATATGGTTTTGATGTTCCTGTATAAAACATTTAACAGTTTATCTCTAAAATAATGGCAGAATGCTTTAATCCAATTTCATACATTAATGCACTAGGAGGGAAAAATCCAAAAATGTATATTTTTAGGGGTTTTTCTGAATGCTTAGTTGTACAATTCCATCCACATGAGGACATTGGCTATAGTTTTGGTTTAAAAAATACTAATGTCATCCTCTGGGTATCTTTTATTTCTAAAGAGTTAATAAAAATAAATATAGATGAGGTTTTGTCACTGTCTTTTTTGATGAATTCATAGCAGAGATGTGGAGGGGTTACTGATGTGTAGGGCGGGTACTATTTCTGTGTTAAACATAATATCATATTCTTATTATTAGCATAGTGTGTACATTTTATGTGGCACTAGAACAGGAAAATCCATATGTGAGAGGGCTGGGTTAAGCAAGAAGTCAAGATCAGTCATTGAATTGAAGTATAAAAAAGGCCTTTAAAGTCTTCACCCTTGGGCCTGTTGGGGAACAATAAAGGGGTAGATTTGTCCTAGGCCTCTTGAATATGTATGTGTGTATGTATGCATGCATATGGTGAGGGAGGAAGAAGATGGAAAAGCCTTTCTCTCAGTCTTTGCATAGTTTCAGTCTTTGTGATCCTCCTGGGACATGTACAGTAGGGGCACAATTTCACCAGCAAAAGTCAATTAAAAAGTTGTCATTGATTTAATTGGGGCCAGAATTTCATCTTGGGAGTCTAGTATAGCCCATTGAATAAAATATCCCAGAGGCCTCCATCCCCACCTGCACCAGAAAGTATAACTGATGTGTCACTGGGGGAGGGCACACTTCACCCAGTTAAAGGGTGTAGACATGGCTACTATTCTATGTGCTCCCCGCAGCATTCTTGGAGTCATAGGGATTATGTCAGTGGTGAATTTGGCCTGAGAAGGGCAATAATTCACTGTTTACTAATACAAATAGATAGTCACTCGAGTTATCTGAATATATAGCAAAGAGGTTGTTCTTCTCTATATGTGTAAGGAGGAAGGCAGAATCTTGTATGCTTAGATACAAGCTGATTGGGCACCTTAGACATTAGACAGATAGAAATGTTGGATTCTAGAAAGTTATGTTGCAATGAAGGATGCTGGAAAATGGACAGAGCAGTCTTCTCATCCCTTTAATATTCCATCTATCCTACAGTGAAGGAGTGTCTTAGGTAAGAACTTATTGTCATTCACTGGAATTCACCATGCAGTAGTGGTATTCCTTGTAGGACAAGATGTATTTTAAAGAGCCAGGACGAGGAAAGTTTAAGAGAGGTGTGGTTGAGAATGTGTAACATGCCTGAATGCAGCAGATTTTACACTGCTGCACAGAACCCAAACTAAAGTGCAGTTTCAACTTTGTGTTCACAATGGATGCTAATGCTTCCTCTGCAGCTGCCTCCCTGGGTCCTCCACAGTGATTCTTATGTAAGTCACATTGACATCATTAAAAATTACGAGTATTGGTAGAACATAACATAAAAAGTCATATTACAAATTGATGTAATCTACTGCTATATGGGAATTTTCATAAACTATTCTAGTATAATGGTGCCTGCCAGCACTACTATAATTAATTTAAAGATAGCATTTCCACTAAAACCCCTTATTTTCAGGAGTTAATGCATATGATAAAAATTCCTTCCAAGTTGAAAACAGGTACACAAGGTCTTGACTGTGGAATGAACTGTACACAAAGCATTGACAGGAGAAAATGCTGTACTTTTCTGTAACATTACAGAATGACTTTGGTTTAATAAAATAAATTTGGCACTGAGAATCAGAGTATCAATTATTTATATGCCTATTAATGTTAATCATGCTAATTACATTATTGCTTTATCAAACTATCTATTTTAGATACAGAAGACAAAAAGATGGGACCAAGCTATACAGTTTAGATCCAAACTGTCCCTAGATCACAACTGCCAAGTTTTGTGTAGCTTCATGAATGGCTGTTTTCCATTATGAGAAAAAGAAACCACTAGTATACCCAAATGGTCCATCCAAGCAGTGGGACCATGCTGTACATGAAGTTCCTTCACTAGGTCAGGCCTACTCCCACTTCTTCTTGAATGCAGACTATTTACTTTCTCTCAGCAGTGAAATCTGTCACAACTGGAGCTGTGTAAAACTCCTTTCCCCTCCACAAAACCAATTGCTGCTGTCATCCCTCATCTACCACCCAATTAAATGAATGTCTGGATCTTTGGGTACCAAGAGGTCCTTAACTGGGATTGAGGAACACAGGGACAGGAGCTAGGGCACAGTCTTAGGCCTAGCAAATAGATGGAACTGGGATTGTGTCTGCACTCAGGCCTGGGAGTAGGGTATACTGATGTCTCCATTCCACATCTGGAGGTGCAGCAGCAGCACCCATAGATGGGAGGGGTACAAAGTTACAAGCAAAGCTGCAGCAAGGCACCAAGTTGGCTGAGGGGATACCTCCAAATGTCTCCCTTCTGTAATAAAACCTAACCCCCAGGGCGGGGGAGGGGGAAAAGCAACTGAGGAGAAAGAGTTTCTCTTTCTATTTCCACATGCAGTTGGAGGAGAAGCTGATTGCTGGGTATTCCATTTAACAGGTGGGGCCCTGGGGATACCTAGAAGGCATCCATACCCATATTTGAGCTTCTTTCCCAAAGGGAATACTCAACCTGCTTGAGTCAGTCTTCTCCTTGGAAGTGTCATCAGCAGAAGTAGCCCTTGCACAGCAGAAAAACTGTCCCTGTAGACAGAGGTCCAGCTATCTACCCCAAAAGACAATAGGAGCCCTGGGCCTTCGCTTCCAGAAGAAATATAAAAAGTAAACTTTGGGATTAATTTGAAACCCTCAGTGGGGGGTCTGGGCCAGCAAAAGATGAAGGGACTGGAGCCTCTGGGGTTGAAGCAATCCTGGGGACAAGAAATTGAGGATCATTAAGTTGCTGGGGCAATTTGGGTGCAGAGTGTAGTGCATCTCAGGAACTGGGGCAATATGGGGTCCTGCTAGGTTAAATGTTGTTCAGGACCAGGATTCCAGTTTGCGTCTCTTTCCAGAGAAGGACTAAACCATAATGTTTGGATCTAGGTTGCTATCAGAAATGTCCTAGAGTTCAGAGAGGATGAAGTTTTATTCTATCCTTCTGATAAAAGACATTTATTTCTAAAAACTTCTCCAACCTCCTACTGCCAGCCTTCCTACTACTAATTTAAATAAAAACTACACAAATCTTCATACATTCCTCCTATTCCCCTTTAACTGGCCACCATCATCCAGAGATCATTCAGGGTATGTCTACACTACCCCGCTAGTTCAAACTAGCGGGGTAATGTATGCATACCACACTTGCTAATGAAGCCCGGGATTTGAATTTCCCGGGCTTCATTAGCATAAGCGGGGAGCCGCCATTTTTAAATCCCCGCTGCTTCGAACCCCGTGTAGCGCGGCTACACGAGGCTCGAACTAGGTAGTTCAGTCTAGGGTCCTATTCCGAACTACCGTTACTCCTCGTGAAATGGTAAAATAGTGCAGCCCCTATTTCAAAAAATATTTTGAAATAACAGGCAGCTTGTGTAGATGTGAGGTAGCTAGTTCAGGAGAAGTAGCCACATAGTGTAGATGTATCCTTAGGGAGGAGCAGACAGTGAATCCATATAAGATGTGAATTATCGAAAATCATCTGCTGATGCTGAGGTTCGCTCTATAGCACATTATTTCCATTCCATTCACCATTCACATGCGAGCCTATATTTCCAAAGAATATTCTAGACCTTACATTGGTATAGCCATTCCTAATTCTAAGGCAAAATGTATTCAACATTAATGGTAAGAAAGAGCTATCCACATCAATAGACTTCTATATGAGACTCCTTAAGTAGGAGGAGAACACACTCAAAACAGGGGAAGAACAAATTTAGATAAAGTTCACTGGGGGTTACTATGAGACCAGTTCAATAACCATTAAAGTCATTAGAAGGTCTCAGACAGACTACAGTGGTGGATCCATAACAGATGACACCAAATTCCTAGATTCAAATACCCCCAAGTGTTAGGGAAGTTCAGATACACATCCAAAGTAGATAGTTTTGACCCATCTGTACAATATAAAATAAAAAAAAGGAATGATTCTATTAGTAAGCAGATAGCTGAGTGAATAATTTCTGGGTGAATAGTTTTTAGTGTGAATTTAGTTACATTTTCCCTCATGGAAAGTGAAGGTATTTGTTGCCTGAGCATATAGTCTCATCCTTTCAAATATCTTACTGTATGGATTGATATGAAACATCTGAAGTCCAAGCTATATTTCTTAATGTAAAAAGGCCATAGAATTCAAGCAAAATATACTTAATGTGCCAAGTTAAAGTTGAATTTATGTGATTGCTCATGAATATGACTTTGAAATTTGTTTTCTCCGACCATTGTGCCAGTACATTTTGAGTGCATGTCCAGATGAGAACATTAACACAAAAGAATGTGAGTTTGTCTGGAGAGAATGAATTAAAAATTGCACATGAATATGTTCAAATTTCTAAAACATTGTTCATTTTTAGAAACAAGAATCCTCTAGTTCAGCCTCAGAACATTACTATTGGGGCATGACTACTGGTAGTTTCTGCATTGCATTACTAGTGTATAATTGTGTATAATAGTGTATAAATAATGTAGCTAGAGGTGTCATACCTTAAGCTGAGCTTGGCATTGTCTTCACAGTGGGAGGCTGATGGGAGCAAACACAACAATCGGCTTCCCTGACTCCTTGCAGCTGTGAAGAATACCAGTGCTGACTGGGGGCACCATCAGCATTCAATTGAACAGGTCTTGGAAAGCCATCTCCCTTGAACTGCATGTGGAGAGATCGCCACTGTATTGCAGTGTAAAGACACCAGAATTAAAGATGAATAGAAATGTAGATGGTGGTCACTGCATGGAAGCTGATAACTGCAGACTGCTACCACTCAGTTGCTAGTCAGTTTGGAGTTGGAAAGTCTATCATGGGAATTGCAGTGATGACAGTATTCAGGGGCTATTAATTATCTTCTGCTATAAGTACTGTATCTCTGGGCAATGTGTGAAATAGTGAATGGTTTTGTGGAAATGGGATTTTCTAACTGGCAGAGTGATAGATGAAACACATATCCCAATTTAGGCCCCAGAATGTGAATGGTACGCATATATTCAGGAATGCTGGCTTGCATAGACATGCAGAGTCTTTCTTTTCAGACCTGAAAATTTCAATAGGAGATATGGAAATTCCCATTGTGATCTTGGGAAACCCAACCAACCCCTTTACTCCTGTGGCTTATGAAGTGTTACACTGTAAACCTAGAAAACAGCAAGAAGCACTTCAACAACTCACTCAGCATTTCTAGAATGACCATAGGACATGCCTTTGGCAGATTAAGGGGTTGCTTGTGCTGCCTTTTTGGCAAGTTAGATTTTGATGACAAAAATATTCCTATGGTCATAGCAGCTTACTGTGCTCTGCATTGTATTTGTGAATACAAAGATTAACATTTCTTACAAAGGACGTGATAGTGAGCAGCACTCTCTGAAATGAGGATCCCATAGATGTCTGTAAATTCATCTGTCGTTATGGAAAATGTCCTTAGGGTAG
Organism: Pelodiscus sinensis; assembly: GCF_049634645.1. Classification (NCBI taxonomy): domain Eukaryota; kingdom Metazoa; phylum Chordata; order Testudines; family Trionychidae; genus Pelodiscus; species Pelodiscus sinensis. Next base: position 99,146,061 of record NC_134712.1, read on the forward strand.
AGTGCCGAGGGTATTGTGACTTGCTGGGAATGTTTGAAGAATGTGGGTCGGGGAGGGCATGAAAAGCAGTTCTCTGTAGGTACAAAGGATCTTGAGCATGCATGAGTTCCACCTGCAGCACAATCAATGACTTGAGCATCTCTTATTGGTCCTTCATAACCTTGAGCAGTCTCCTCTAACCCGCTATTATCCACTCCTACCCCCGTCTCCTGTCCTAGCTATTTATTTCTAGTTTTTCATGAATTGTTTCTTTCCACATTCTGTGCTTGCCATTGGTCTGATCTGATTATTTCATTACTCCATAAAATATGTTCCCCTGACACCTACTTGTTCATCTCCTTCTCTGATGAAGGTGTTGTGCCAGCATGTGGAAGCTGACCCTCCAGGGCACATATACAGAAGCAAACGTATGTGCACTCACCATCTTGTACCCTCTTTCTTTTGATGTCCTTATATATATATATTCATGCTTCTGTAAACTCCACTCCAATTCATCTGATGAAGTGGGTTTTACCCACAAAAGCTTATGACCTAATATATCTCCAAGGTGGCACAGGACTCCTCATTGCTGTTCTGGATATGCTGACCCCAAAAGTTCAGGTATTTCAGATGCAGTTCAATTAAGAATTTTAATATTTTATGATGGTTACAAATGAACCAAAGTTTTTGAGCTTTTGAGGTATACATTATATGTGTGCGCATGTTTGCTCAAATGTAAAAAAATAAAAAGATGTCAGCCTAAAAGTGAATATTTTGGTAACTATAAGTAAAATCCTTTTTAGCATTTTTAATAATAGTATGCAAGAGATGTATGAATACATTTTCCCCATTGTTGGAAAATTCTCAAGTGCACTTTGCACTAATATCAAAGATTTGATTTTTTTTAATTTCCACTGAAATAAATCAAGAAATCAAGGAAATTACTCTGGTGTGAGAGAAGAATCTAAATGAAATGTTGGTTTGAAATAACATGCCAACATGAAATGTCATTTCAAAATGAAATGAGATGCAAAATGTCATTTCAAATAGTCATTGTGATTCAAAATATTGACTTCAAAGAAGATTTTGCCACTAAACAGTTGTTTCAAACTGAAATGTCGAAATAGTTTGTGTCAAATATGTTGTAATGAATTGTTTACATGGTATTGAATATTTTTCTCTAAGGGTATGTCTACACTTGCACCCTAGTTTGAACTAGGGATGCAAATGTAGGCATTCGAAATAGTCAGGGAAGCAGGATTTAAATATCCCACGCTTCATTAGTATCATCTTGCCAGGGCGTTACTCTGATCAACAGCTGTTTTGAAAGTGAAAGTGTGCACCAGGACGCATTAGTTGGAGCCAGGGCTGGCCCGAGCCATTCGCGTGCCCCGGGAGTGCGGTGCTGCCCTCGGGAGTGCGCCACCGCACCCGGGAGTGCAACACATGCACGCCCCCGCCCTGGACGCCCGGTGCATGAGCGGCCCCGCCCCTGGGTGTGCGGAGCATGCGAGCTGCGGCTCCTGCCCAGCCCAGGAGCCCCGCGCAGCGCCCCCTACAATGGAGTGCGCCGGGCGGTAGCCTGCCTCGCCCATACCTTGGACTGGCTCTGGTTTGAACCAAACCCCTTCGTTCAAACTAATATGTCTCGGCGCGCACTTTCACTTTTGAAACAGCTGTTGATTGGAGTAATGTGCTGGTGAGATCGTACTAATGAAGCATGGGATATTTAAATCCCTGCTTCATTGACTATTTCGAATGCCTACATTTGCATCCCTAGTTCATACTAGGATGCAAGTGTAGACATACCCTATTTTTTTATTGGCCTAAAATGACTTTTTTTTTGTAATTTTACAGTTTAACTATAAAGATTTTCTCAGTTCTACCTGACACAATTATTTGTGCTTTTGTCACCTGCAACACACTCCACTAGGGGCTATACTTTGGGACTACTAGTATGTCAAAGCTAGTGCAGAATGCTTTAGCCTGTTTACTAACTGTAGTTGCAAATAGGGGGCATATTAGATTAGTACTACATGGTCTGCATTGCCTTCCAATAAACTTCTGGATGGAATTAAAGATGTTCGTTTTAAATGGTAACACATTACCGGGTATGTAACCAGGTTACCTGTCTTCCTGTGATATATAACAATGGTTTAGATCAAAGAGCTGCAGGAAGGGTGTTATCTGTGAGGGCTCTTCAGTTTTGAAATTCACCCCTTGCATTAATCCAGCAGAGTCCAGATTTGTTAACCTTGCACACATATTGCAAAGCCTATCTTCTGTAAGAGGCTAAGGTGGAGCTAGTTTGGGATGGATTAATTCGTAGGTACTCATTCATTTATTTTTAATTTATTGGATAAGCACTCAGAGCACAAGATGAGATCCTATATGTTAGAAGTTTGAAGAAATGAAATAATAATATATGTGTATATATTCTCCAGAAAAGTGCTCATGGAAGAGAGTAGCCCACTTCAATTTATCAATAAGATTTTTCTCTCCATTTTCTTCATAGCACTATACAAACTCCACACCCATCTGCTGATATCCCTGGTATTTTGTGGCCGAACACTCTTACCCAGGGTTGGGCAAATACCAGTCCAAGAGCTGGATCCGCTTTGCCATGGATGGCCCCTGGTAGGCCCCTACACTGTCGTATTTACTTGTACCTCTGCAGGTATGAAGGGGATCACAGCTCCCAATGGCCTCAAATCGCTGTTACTGCCCTATATGTGGAGGTGTGGGTAAATATGGTGGCAACAACCCACTGGGAGTTAACCTTGGTGAACCTATGCTGTTTTATTGCACACTCCTGTTCATACCACAAAGGTAAGATTCAGGATCCCTATCACCCGTTAAGCCGAATATGGTGATAATTCTGTCACCTGACCATGGACACAGCTCTCATTCCATGAGTACAGGAAAGGAGTGCAATGTACTCCTTGGGTCTTGCAACATAATTTGTGTCCTATAATTGGAACTGATATTTAGGAAAACAAATATTTTGGATGATGAAAATGGTATTGTGAAAGGGTCCATCCCCCTACCCTGGGGGCCCCCCCTCTCCTCAGTCCTTGTCTCAGACTTCCTGACCACACTCCCTCAGTCAGCGTGGTCGTGAACACTTTTTCTTTGCACGATCACCCTGCTTGGGAGTTGAGGGGGCCTGGGCCCACCCTCTCTCCAAGCCCCAGCCCAGGGCCCTAAGGTGGGGGTGCTCCGTCAGGACACCACCCACCTGGCTGACAGGGCTAACCACCTAAACACGTCAGCCCACAAGCGGTTCTCTGTCCAGCCGCCCTGGGCTACTTCCTCACCCCTGAGCGTCCTGGCTTCTCCTCCTGCCTTCTGCTCTTTTGTCCTCAGTCCTTCCTCCATGATCCCTGCCTCACCCCCCCCCCCCCCCCCCCGCTTTGTCCTCTTCATCTTTCCCTTTTTATGGCTGCCGCTCCTCCCCCTGCGCCAGCGTCCGGAGACCGTTTCCCTTCCCTGCCCCCAGTGTCCTTGCCTGACCTGCCTCCCATTGCGCCTGTCGGCATTGCAGCGCCCGGAGTCCAACGCGCCTGCGCAGCCCAGGGATGGGCAGTCACTCACCGGCTCTGCTGCGCAGCCTGGGGATGGGCTGCCATTCACCGGCTCTGCTCCTGCCACTGGCTTTGCTCTCGCCACGGCCGGGGGTGGGAGCAACTTGCCCTGCTCCATGCGGAGGTCTAGTGGCAGGGATGCGTCTAGTTCCATGACCCCGTCAAAGGTATGATACCACATTACCCAATTTGCCCAGAATATTTCTGCAGATTTTGCATCACAGCTGTATCTTTCTGAACTATATACCAAGAAAATACCAATATGTTTCTTGTTTGTTACAAAAAATAAAATAAATGAATGACAAATATTGTTTGGCTTAGAGAAACCACTTAATTTTGGTTCAAGAAGTTGTCTGAGTCTTCGCACATATTGTTGTCGATTCCAAAATGAGACCTACTCTACCTAACTGCAATTTGTTGATCAAGAGGGATTTAGTGAACGAATGCCAAAGCGTCTGACTTGCATAAAACACTCTGGTCACAGTCTTGCTGTACATGTTGATAAGAATCAGCCTTTTTGTCTCTTTCTGTTAGGACAAGGCTCTTTAGGGATTGTTGGATTGAGAGAAAAATGACAGATGTTTCTGCTCTTGCAGTTGTGGAGCTGGAACTGAACTAAAGAATTGAAAATAATATTCCAGTGTTTAAAGATGTTGAGAAACGGGTTATTATATAAAGTCTTCCTTTAGAGAAGGAGTTAAAAGTTTCTTTAGCTAACAGAATTTGAACAAGAACCATTTCTGTCAAAATAGACTGAGGATTTGTACAAATCAGGTGGAGATTATTGGCTCATTTAAGCTAACATTCAAATATCACTCAGTTATGCTTCCTTCTACACTCATTCATCTTCGGGTATAGGCAGATTTCAGATATCTATAAAGTCATAAAAGTGGTAAGGGAATTTTCTTGAGCAGAGAATGACACTATGTTGAAATAGTATATAAAAGACAAACTCTTGAATGGGCAAACATGCTTATAAATATATTACTATCATTATATTTTAAATGTTAGATTTATAAAGCAGAAAAGGAAAATTATAATTATTTTGATGAATGCTGGTAGGATTGCTGTTAGTCATTGCACATGGGATTTTCAAAAGCCTTCTCAGTCTTGACATAACTGCTCCCATTGTCATCAATGACTGTCAGATAGAGTGGCATTTTTGCCTGACTCTGAACTACTTCATTTTTGTAGAATCAGGTGTGGTTCTGATCCATATTATTTTAATCGTGTTGTAGGTCCTTTTGGATTTGAAATGGGTGCAGATTTTCAGACAGTGTTTCTGCAATGCATTTCCATTAATTGCAAAACATATTTGTGGGAATAATTGGGCATTAGAGCACAAAGACTGAGTAGGTGACAAAATGCCTCTATACAAGTACAAATGCAGGTTTGGGAAAGGCAAACAATGGTGTGTGCTAAATATATGGGCACAACATTGGAGCCAGGGTTGAGGCAACTTTAAAACTTTGCCTTTCATGGCAATGTGCTGTGTTGGATTTAATTTTCCTTGATTTTCAGAAGGGTGCATGCTGTAAAATTCAGTTCTGGATCTGAATTTTGCACAATCCAAAGTCAGAGGCTCTTCTTTTGATCCATTCAGTTGTCAGGTGTTAAGAGTTCCAAATTTAGTTGCACTTGTTGACTTCTGTGAATGTAAAGAAGTCAGCTGTGGTTCCCTGGATAGAGGAATCTATGCTCCAGCATCCTTACTTTAACAATGCCAAACCCCAGGCAGTGAATGTTGGATTTTAGACATGGACATGGAGTGTGCATGTCCTCTCTTCAGAACAGGTTCAGAACATTACCTGCTTGCAGGAACCATTAAAATCATGCTAACTGCAATTTGTGTAAGTGACCTTTTGTGGCAGGTACAGGGTTTTATGCCCTTCACCTTGGAATGATTTTTTGGGGAGGGAATGTTGGTTTTTTGGTGTACTATTGTTGTTTTCCTTCAAATAAACAAGTAGGAAGATATTTTAGATTTAAAACAAAGTTGTAAATGTAAAGCAATCTCTCTCAGTAATGAATTGCCAGTTACTTACTGATTTATTTAACTACATATTCTGTACATATGTCAGATAAGTGCATCTTGTCATGCTGTTCCCCCTCTCAAAGGTAACATTTAAAAATAAAAAGGGGTATTTAAAAGGTCGCATCTATGTGCTACAGTGTGCACAGACGCTGCCAACAGCTCCACCCTTCACTATCTACAACTGCTGATAGGACAGAGGCAGGACCGGGGCTGCAGTTTTCTTTTCACTGCAGTGAGAGAGTATTAGCTTATCATTTTTGTCATTTTTGCCCTTTCTGTCTTCCCCTGCACCCAAGAGGTCAAAATGTGAAAAGCACTATATAGTGTAAACATCACTGTGAAATAGCTAATTTGCCACAGTGGCAGGGGGTCTCATTGCTACTCCTCTACCTCCTTTTTCTTTCGAACATTTGACAGCACTTCCTCCTCCTGCCACCTCCTGACCTAAATCAGGGACACAACATGTGATCATTTGTTCATCAATTATGTAACATCAGCAGGACAGAGGTTTGGGGGGGGGGGTTGTTCTTTCTTTTTTCTTTCTTTCTTTCTATAATCATAAAGCAAATATGAGTACATTTTTTAAAAAACACAAAAACAATCTTATCCAGAGAGGAAAAATTTACAGATGGATGGAGAGTGAGGTAGGAAGACTAAAAGATCTAATGTTTGTATCTGAATCTTTTGGAAATGTGAGTGCCTATTTTCCATGTGCAATCTGAACTCTGTCAAAGCAAAGTCTTCCTGCCAGCTCTCAGCCCTCTAGTGCCTGAGTTTGTCACATCCACAGTTTTCTTTCTTTTTCCTTAAGCTTTTATGTGACCCCCCTAGCTCATAATATTCCACACGCTGAGTGTCAGCTGAGTCCAAACAAAGAGACCTTTCTACTCTGGCAGAAATTCGTTAAAGTCTCCGGCATCAGAATTTACGGCAGCTTTCTTTTGAAATGCTTGACATTTCCTCACAATTTCTTAGATATACTTGGTGGGTAAAGTGCGTCATCTTTGTTTGAATTTATCACACATAATAAGCCATTTTCTCCCAGTTTAATGTCATCCCCTCGGTAACCAGGAGGTCGGAGGCAACAACGCAAAAACAGCAAATTTGTCAATGGAATGTGTAAAGCTTAGTATAAATTTATCTTGTCCTAATCCCTTGGCCCCTTTTCATACCATGATTTTTCATATGCATATGAGAATTTTCAGAGTATTGGTTTCTCACACATTTCACTGCCCTTAGACAGAACTGAAATACAGGCTGAGCTGTCAACTTCCATCAAGGCAAATTAAAAAAAAAAACTATACAGTAAACTCCACTTCGCCCTCCCAACTTCCCTTCTGTTTGAAACTGAACAGTGTTCCCTCTATGTTTTTAATTTGTGCAGAACTCAACCAGATTCTCCATGGAATTTAAAAAAAAAAAGAAGAAAACCAGTCAACAACATTTTACCGACAAACTTATGTGAGCTTTGCAGAGGGCCAATGACTTATTTTCTAAAAAAGTGATTAAAAAATCAGAAAGGAGAGGTGAGGGATCTTAATTTGTGCTTTAAATCATACCAAAAAAGACTTCAGATAGCAATACAAGTTCTCTTTCTTTGGGGGCACCCCATAGCTGCACTTAACTGTTATTCTTTGGCATTTCAAAATTAATAGCCTTGGTAGCAGTGGTTGCCTAACTATTTAGTGTTAAAATAACTTTGAAACTTCCAATCTATTTTTTTCACAGAAGTTGGAAAAAGGTCACTATATTTATTAAAGGGATAAAGAGCTAATGGTAACACTTAAAACAAGATATCCTAAATACGTTTACTGTAACCAGGAGTTACAGTAAGTTTTAATAGGCTAATTTTGTGTGTTTAAGGGGATGTTGTGAAGTGGTTGAGGCACCAGATTTAGGCTTTGTTTAAAATAAAGGCTCTGACAACATCTAAGATAAATAGTAATGATTCTGTGTGGCTTTTTAAAATTGCAACATAGGATTTGGGGGCCTGCATGTTTCTTCCCTATGTCAGTAACCAAAATACTACCACACTGTATTTGTACAGTGGGTGTTGTATATGCAAATTGGAAAGTGAAGCTAACTGTAAAAAGCAAGTGGAAAAATAGCCATTCCAGTTCTGTTTCTGCTGCTCACAACCTGCATACATTCAGCTTTTCCTTATTAAATTCAGAGGAAAAGAAAACAATTGGCATCATAAATGTTTAAAAGTACATCAGATGTGTACTTTTTCAGTAGTAATAAATGAAGGGGTTATAACTAACAATTGTGATGAAACTTTTAAAATGCATATATAGTTTTTACATTGACCATTTCCCTTTAAATGAACAACTGATTATTCAGGACATGTTTATTGAGGTTTAACCACCATGTGACAGATGCACATCTTAACACACAACTGTTAAACCTCAAAAATGTTTTGTATAATCAAACAGTATTTATTATATGGTTTGCTGTTAAGAAAGGAATGGTCAGAATAGTATAGTATCATTTTTATTAGTGAGGACAAATGATGAACAAGAGATTTGGAGCCTCCCGAGTTTACCCAAGCTCTCTGATCCTTTCTGATCTGCAAACAAGTCTGGGAATCTCACAAAAACTGGCCTTCTTGCAGCACTTTCACATTTTTGTGTGATTCTCACAAGATTTGGAAAAGGCAAATGCAAGCACCAATATAAAGTAATGGGGAAAACAGTTCAGGGAACCTCAAAAATCTTTATTTTGTGTTTCTAATGTTTGACTAGCTTGACTCTTATTTCATCTGATCAAGTTCACCTGTTTCTGCTTTTCACCTTGTTACATCATAGGAGGCCTAGGTGACATTGAGTGGCATTAAAGAGCACTGTATTTAAAACCAATGAAAGGAAACATTTCTTTACACAGAGCATAGTCATTGTGGAATTTGCTGTCACTGGAGGCCATTGAGACAATTACTGGAGTTGGCGGTAGAAAAGGGCTGAATATTTTTGTGACTACTAATAACATTTGTGGCTATGTAATCAAAGATAATGGCATGGTAGTCAAATCTTGTACTTTAGGGGATCAGCTGATTGCCTGTGGGGTCAGAGATGAATTTACGTCCACTTACAGCACTGTGTAACTAACGGGATGCTTTATGGAGGTTTTTACCTTTTTTTCTGAAGTACTGTGTACTGGCCACAGCAGGTTACAGAATACTAGAATAGGCTGAAAATTAGTCTAGTCTGTTATGGCAATTTTATATTCCTATTAGGGACTGGCCAAACAGTATTCCAACTGGATCAGGATTAGGGTAGGTTTCTCCTTCTTGGAAATGCTCTCTAATCATTAATACAATGTACTGTCTTTTATATCTAATTTCATTGGATGGCACAAAATATTTCAGAAAGTTGGCCCTTTTTAACTTTGGTTTTTAGAGTAATTTATATAGAACTAATTCTATTATATTTCTATAGCACTCAACAAGCTTAATGCCTACTAAATTTCCATTATATTTTATATGATTTTTCGACATCATAGCTTGATACTAATCCAGATTGGTTGTGGGTTTGAATTAAATGAGGTCTCCAGTTTTTCCCTAACAACTTCTGCAGGGTGAGTGCTCATTCTTATTGTCAATACAAACACCTGTAACACAGTAGCAATGTAAAATGTGGGGCGATCATCTGAAAATATTAATATGAATTTAAATAAAGAAAATTATACTTATTAGACAAGTTGAGCAACTCAGTGAAGAGATGGGGGCTTGTGAGGTAGGTTTGGTTGTGTTATATACTGCATCATTCAGGTTTAATATATTTCATGAAGCACAGTATGCGTGTCTCTGCGTTATCTGCTTATGAGATATCCTTCTGAGACAGGCAGAGGAAAATTTTCAAGGCAGAAAGTAGTGGGGACAAATCTACATGGGGCAACTGGAAAATATAGTGATGTCTTTGATGGACCGATGAGTCAATTCATGAGAAGTATACATTTCCTGTGAGTTCATTTTGATTTATTTGGCATATTCACAGATAATAATATTGACTTCCACACTTTCAAGCTGTGGTAGCTTGTAATGCAGATGTATTTTATGCACTTGTTTGGTTTAAAGTGTGAGCATTTTTCTTCCTTCATTTAGATGTTTGTCCTGCCTGGCCCTATGCTGCATGATTCTCTGTTTAGTCAAACTAGAAATTACTTTTGTTGCATGAAATTGTGCATTCTTTTAAAAATACAAACAACAAAGCTGGAGAGACTAGAATTGATAAAGTTCCTTATTTCCTTTTCCTTAGAAATCTTTCAACTTTATTAAATAATTTTCACATCTTAAATGGCATTGCCTACATGAGGCAGTTCAGAAAGTAACTATTTAGCATCTTTATTACTAACTTTTTGTATTTTGGAAATGGTTAATTTGCTGGCACTTTCTCTTCTCCCCTAGGTTCCTGTCACATGACTGGACTTAACACACCAGATTCTGATCTTCTTTAAACTGTGGTAAATCTGAAGCAATTCTCCCGAATTACATTGCTGCATTTGTGATAGTAAATTGACCCAAAGGGTTGTTAGTCAGGCAGCTGCTTCCCAGTGTTTGTCTCACTGAGACCTGATCCTGCAAGGTGCTGAACATAAAATTAAATTAATGGGAGCTAAGGATGCTGAGTACTATCCAAGCCTCTGGTTCTTAAAACCATTGACGTGCTCAGCCTCTTGGCCTTTGTGCCTCTGAGAAATCTGCATTAAAGCCTAAGTAGACTTTAAAGAGGACATAGATAAATACCCCATTGTATTGCATCACATCTTCATTACAGCACACGCTATTAATGTCAATGTTGAGATCATGCAAAAAGTTATTGCCACTGCAGGGGACAGAGGCACACATCATGAGAAAACGCTTTGGTTGTGCTATTGGTGACATTTGCTGAAGGGTGAGTTCATCTTCAATGAGCCTGAGAGCTGAATTTGAACAAAATACCCTGCCACATGCATAGCAGAGGATTAGGATAGAGGAATACATGACTGACTGGTTGCCACAGACATCAAGTATTTACATACAGCAGCTGAGGGGGCATGTACCCATGACCTCATTGCTCCACTTGAGCCCATGTTGAATTCTCACAATTTGAGATAAAATTCTTAAGACTTAGTATATGTTTTCCTTGGTCTTGAGCCTATTTGAAATCAAGAATTTTCTCTAGCATGTTACTCATGGGTGTGTAGTTCTGTTGCTCATCATGTACTCAGGCAGGCTCTTAAATCTGTACCAGTTGCGCTGGAATTGATTTTTCAGTAAAGACAGAGACTGTGGTGTGTCAGACACATAGAAGAGAGATTTTGTACATCAAGTGGGGCTGTGCTCCCTCTGTGATAGTATGTTTATCTGCTCTTCATTTTTCTGTGGCAAGTGAGAAAAGAGCCACCATCTGTAGAAAGATTGTATTATATTCATAGTCTGAATCGTTATAATTGTGAACAGCTGACTTAAATCTTTTCTAAAGTGCTTAGCCTGTTTTTTTTAAATCAAAGATTATATCCCACAAAGGTGTTTGCACAAAGCTGGGTGGAGATTTTTTTAAAAACAGCTCAGATTCTACCCTTGAGTAGATATGGCCAACTGTGGCACCATGGCTGCTGTTTGCAGCTCAAATGGGTATCCTTCTGGTGTTGTAGGGTGTTGGCATTCTTCTTGCTGAAGACATCACCATATGCAAAGCATGCTACTCGGGGGACAGTGCCAAAATCAACTCTAGTGGTAGTCCCACCTGACTGATGGCTAGGAGCCAGGAGCAGGGCATTTTTGTCTGGGTTTTGTCAGATGGTGCATGCAGGCAGGCATGCCAAAGGTCATGCCAAAGTATGTGCAACTCATGAGCCGCTACCCATGAGTATTATGGCATAGTGGGGCAAGAAGAACATCCTAAACCAAAGGGCTTCTTGATGGTCCTGAATGGAAACTTCCAAAAGTACCATCTCTTTTGTCACTGATTCCAGGACCAGGAGTGAGTGACATATGGTTTGCACTAGGTCAGGAGAGACCATCACCAAAGGCCAGAAGGTGGTCTGAGTGGTCAGGATCCTAATAAGGATAGTTGGGACTAAAGATCAGAGCCAGGGTTAAACCTGAAGCTGAGAGCAGAGGAGTTCCCAGGAAAGTTCCAGGCCAATGTCAATACCATGGATTAGAGTCTGAGTCGTGTTTCAAGGTCGAGATCGGGAGGCAAGGTGTAATTCAGGAATTCAAGAGCAGTAAGCAGGAATGGTCAAGGCAGATACAGCAGATCCACACAATTTCCCGGACACGTCCTGGAATTCCCCCTGGCTATATAATCATAAAGCTGTTACTTGTCAAACACTTGGGGTGGGACTTTTCAAGATCTCTGTCAACAATAGATCATGAGTAAGTGTTGCAGGAGCTGGTTAAAGCTGTTTTTGGATAAAAGTGTGGAGTTCATTACCTGGAAGCTCTGTAGGCCTATGTTTGTGGTTTGGCAGGCCTTCCCCACTGCCTTTACATTGAATTCATCTGGCCTTTCCTTTCCATTTAAACATACGCCTAAACTGGTAACTTTGAACATGAGTTCAAGCACTTCTTGTGACAGAACGCTCATCCCATCCTTATATAAACTCCAGAAAAAATGGTTTCATGGTGTGCACGGGGCAAAAGCACACCTCAAGCCATGGCATGGCCCATGGCAGTATGTAGTAAATGTAACCGTTCTGATACTTTCATTGTTAATTTGCCTTATTGTCTTGAACTGTTTGGCTATGTCTACACTGGCCCCTTTTCCGAAAGGGGCATGCTAATTTTAAACTTCAGAATAGGGAAATCCGCGGGGGATTTAAATATCCCCCGCGGGATTTAAATAAAGATGTCTGCCGCTTTTTTCCAGCTTGTAGATAAGCCGGAAAAAAGCGTCTAGACTGGCCCGATCCTCTGGAATAAAGCCCTATTCCGGAGGATCTCTTATTCCTACTTCAATAGGGCTTTATTCCGGAGGATCGGACCAGTCTAGATGCTTTTTTCCGGCTTATCTACAAGCCGGAAAAAAGCGGCGGACATCTTTATTTAAATCCCGTGGGGGATTTTAATATCCCCCGTGAATTTCCCTATTCTGAAGTTTAAAATTAGCATGCCCCTTTCGGAAAAGGGGCCAGCGTAGATGTAGCTTTTTTGTTTTGTTTTGTTTTGTTTTGTTTTCTTGACAACCCAATAATGACCTTGTATAGTATCTTGATGTCATTATGTACTGCAGTGGTCCATACATCTCTTGTCATTTTGTCCAAAGTCTTTCATTCAAAGTCCTAGCACTCTTTTTGACCTCATATCTGCTGGAATCAAGCTATTTTTCTTGCTTGATTTTGTCTTTAATTGTATTTTTTCTATTTTCTACTATGTGTTCTCAGATGTGTAGTCATGTTTCTTCTTGAATCTTAACATCCTCAAGTTTTTTGACCAATATATGTTGACACTTTATCAATGGTCACCTTTATTCATTTCCATTTGATTTCCACTGTTCCATTTTCTTCATCTTCATGTACTTGGTATCTATTTGCTAGTGTAATTCTTGTTGTGTTGTCATATGTTTTAATTTGATGATGCTATAATGTGGGCAACTCTGTCATTCAGATCTCTTCTTTTTTCTTATTTTTATTCTTACATTAGCTATTACTACTACCTGGTTAGTTCTGTCTTCTGCCCTGTTCCGGCTATCTACATAATCGTAGAATCATAAAGCTGGAAAAGACCTCAGAAGGTCATCAAGTCTAGTCCCCTGCTCTAGGCAGGACCAATCCCAACTAAATCAACTCAGCCAGGGCTTTGTCAAGCCAAGACTTAAACACCTCTAGAGATGGAGACTCCACTATTTCCCTAGGTAACCCATTGCAGTGCTTCACTATTCTCTAAATGAAATAGTTTTTCCTAATATCCAACCTGGACCTCTCCCACCGCAACTTGAGACCATTGCTCCTCGTTCTGCCATCCGTCACCACTGAGAACAGCCTTTTCCATCTTCTTTGGAACCTCCCTTCAGTAAGTTGAAGGCTGCTATCAAATCCCCCCTCACTCTTCGCTTCTGCAGACTAAACAGACCCAACTTCCTCAGCCTCTCCTCATAGATCATATACTCCAGCCCCCTAATCATTTTGGTCACCCTCTGCTGGACCCTCTCCAATGCATCCACATCCTTTTTGTAGTGGGAGACCCAGAACTGGACACAATACTCCAGATGTGGCCTCACCAGAGCTTAATAAAGGGGAATAATGACATATCTGGATCTGCTGGCAGTGCTTCTCTTAATGCAACCTAATATGCCATTAGCCTTCTTGCCTACAAGAGCACACTGTTGACACATATCCAGCTTCTCATCCACTGTAACTCCCAGGTCTTTTTCCTGTAACAATGCTTGGGATTTTTCTGTCCCAAGTGCAGGACTCTGCACTTGTCCTAGTTAAACCTCATCAGATTTCTTGTGGACCAATCCTCCAATTTGTCTAAGTCACTCTGGACCCTATCTCTGCCCTCAACTGTATCTACCTCTCCCCCTAGCTTAGTGTCATCTGCAAACTTGCTAAGGGTGCAATCCATCCCCTCATCCAGGTCATTAATAAAGATATTGAACAAAACTGGTCCTAGAACCGAACCTTGGGGCACTCCGCTAGAAATCGACCACCATCCTGACATCGAGCCGTTGATCACTACCCGCTGGGTTCGGCCTTCTAGCCAGCTTTCTATCCATCTTACCGTCCATTTATCCAATCCACATTCCCTTAATTTGCTGGCAAGAATATTGTGGGAGACTGTATCAAAAGCTTTGCTAAAATCAGGGTATATCACATCCACTGACTTTCCCATATCCACAGAGCCGGTTACCTCATCATAGAAGCTAATCAGATTGATCAGGCACGACTTGCCCTTTGTGAATCCATGCTGACTATTCCTAATCACTTTCCTCTCTTCCAAGTGCCTCAAAATGGATTCCTTAAGGATCCCTTCCATGATTTTTCCGGGAACGAGGTAAGACTGACGGGCCTATAGTTCCCTTCTTCCCTTTTTTGAAGATGGGCACTACATTTGCCTTTTTCCAATCATCTGGGATCTCTCCCAATCTCTATGACTTTTCAAAGATAATGGCCAAAGGCTCCTCAGTGACATTTGCAAACTCCCTCAGTACCCTCGGATGCATTAAGTCCGGACCCATGGATTTGTGTATGTTTAGCTTTTCTAAATAGTTCCTAACCTGTTCTTTACACACCAAGGGCTGTCCATTTTCATCCCATCTTGTGTCACTTAATGCATTAGTCCGGGAGCCGACCTTGTCTGTGAACACAGAGGCAAAGAAAGCATTGAGTACTTCAGCTTTCCCCACATCATCTGTCACTAGGTTACCTCCTTCATCCAGTAGGGGCCCCATACCCTCTCTGATCACCACCTTCTTGTTAACATGCCTGTAGAAACCTTTTTTGTTATCCTTCACATCCTTTCCC
This sequence comes from Pelodiscus sinensis, assembly GCF_049634645.1. Taxonomy (NCBI): domain Eukaryota; kingdom Metazoa; phylum Chordata; order Testudines; family Trionychidae; genus Pelodiscus; species Pelodiscus sinensis. The sequence goes on from NC_134712.1 coordinate 99,161,106, forward strand.
GGTCGCAATTCCACTTGCGTTTTTGCCTTCCTGATAACCCCCCGGTATTCTCGAGCTATACATTTAAACCCCTCCCTGGTCATTCGTCCAAGTTTCCACTTTTTTAAGCTTCCTTTTTGTGCTTAAGTTCACCAAGGATTTCCCCTGTAAGCCAATCCGGTCTCCTACCATGTTTGCCTCTCTTGCTACTCATCGGGATGGTTTCTTTCTGTGCCTTCAATAAGGCTTCTTTAAAATACTGCCAGCTATCCTGGACTCCTTTCCCCTTCATGTTAGCATCCCAGGGGATTCTACCCATCAGGTCTCTGAGGGTACGTCTACACTACAGCGCTAATTCGAACTAACTTAGTTCAAATTAGTTAATTCAAACTAAGCTAATTCGAACTATTGCGTCTAGAACTAAAAACTAGTTCGAATTAGTATTTTGCTAATTCGAACTAGCATGTCCACATTAAGTGGACCCTGAACTGGGCTTAAGGATGGCCGGAAGCAGTGCTGGCAGGGCATCAGAGGAGGACTTAGAGCGTGGAGATGCTGTCTCAGGCTAGCCGAGGGCTGCGCTTAAAGGGTCCCGACCCCCACCCCGGACAGACAGTTCTCAGGGGTGCCCCGCTTGCAAAGCAGTCCTGGATTGGAGTGCCCAGAGTACCCACACTGGGCACATCACACCACTCGGCCATCAGCCCAGCTGCACTTGCCGCAGGCTGCCATCTGGGGAGAGGGGGCAATTGAGGGCTGCAGGAGAGTTTCCACACCCAGAAGCCCGCAGAGCAAGCCCAGTCCTCCCCATCGAGGGCTCGTGCCCCATTCCTCCCTCACCTCCTTCCACTTACCCTTCCCTAGCCCCTCTTCTTGATGTACAAAATAAAGGACAATTGTGTTCAAAAACGGAATCTGTCTTTGTTGAACAAAACTGGGGGAGACTGGGAAAAGCAGGTGGGAGAGGGGAAGAGAGAGGCTGGGAGAGGGGAGGGCAACTAAGATGATCAGGGGTTTGGAACAGGTCCCATATGAAGAGAGGCTAAAGAGACTGGGACTTTTCAGCTTAGAGAAGAGGAGACGGAGGGGGTATATGATAGAGGTCTATAAAAGCAGGAGTTGGGTGGAGAGGGTGCATACAGAAAAGTTCTTCATTAGTTCCCATAAAGAAGGACTAGAGGACACCAAAGGAAATGAATGGGTAGCAGGCTTCAAACTAGTAACAGAAAGTTGTTCATCACAAAGCAAAGAGTCAACCTGTGGAACTCCTTGCTGCAGGAGGCTGTGAAGGCTAGAACTAGAACAGAGTTTAAAGGGAAGTGAGATCAAGTCATGGAGGCTGGGTCCATGGAGTGCTATTAGCCAGGGGGTAGGAGTGGTGTCCCTGCCCAAGGTTTGTGGAAGGCTGGAGAGGGATGGCACGAGACAAATGGCTTGGTCACTGTCTTCGGTCCATCCCCTCCAGGGTCCCTAGGGTTGGCCACTGTCGGCAGACAGGCTACTGGGCTAGATGGACCTTTGGTCTGACCCAGTACGGCCATTGTAAGCTCAGGGCTCAGGGTCGGGGGTCTCAGTGGACCACCTTGATTTTCATGCACACCTGCTCCTGGGTGGCCAGGCTGGCAGCTCTCCTGCCCTAGTTGGCCACTTTCCTGTGCCTAGTGCGGAGATCATGGACAAGGTCCATGATGTCTGCACTAGCCCAGGCGGGTGCCCGCCTCTTGCGGTCCCGGGCAAGCTCCCAGGAGCCGCCAGCCTGGTCCCGGGAAGAGGGGGAGGGCTGGGGGGCATCGGGTGGGTGGCTCAATCCGTGCCAGGTGCAGGGTCTGCTGGCTGGGTGCTGGCAGGCTTGCACCTGGCACGGGCACCGTAGCCAGCCCGTGCCCCTTTAAGGGGTCCGGGGCCGGGAGGGGGGCAGTAGAGTTTCCCTGGTGTTGGCTAGAGTGGCCACCAGGGAAAGCTGGGGAGGGCTAGCCTCCCACTAGTTCGAATTAAGGGGCTACACACCCCTTAATTCGAACTAGTAAATTCAAACTAGGCTTAATCCTCGTGGAATGAGGATTACCTAGTTCGAACTAAGCGCTCCATTAGTTTGAATTAAATTCGAACTAACGGAGCGCTAGTGTAGCGCCTATGAAAGTTAGTTCGAACTAACAGACGTTAGTTCGAACTAACTTTGTAGTGTAGACATACCCTGAGGGAGTCAAAATCTGCTTTTCTGAAGTCCAAGGTGTGTATTTTACTACTCTCTTTTCTTCCTTTGTTCAGGATCCTGAAATTTACCATCTCATGATCACTGCTTCCCAGGTTTTCACCCACCTCTACCTCCCCTATTAGTTCCTCCCTGTTTGTGAGCAGAAGGTTAAGCTGTGCAGGGCCCCTGGTCAGATCCTTCAGCACTTGTACCAAGAAGTTATCCCTAACATTCTCCAAAAACTTCCTGGATTGCCTGTGTACTGCCATATTGGTTTCCCAACAGATGTTAGGGTGATTAAAGTCCCCCACGAGAACCAGGGCCTGCAATGTGGAAGCTTCTCTCAGTTGTCCAAAGAAAGCCTCATCTACCTCATCCACCTGATTTGGTGGCCTGTAGTAGACACCAACCACAACATCACTGCTGTTGTTTGCACCTCTAAACTTAACCCATAGACTCTCAACAGGTTTTTCTCCCTCTATGTACTGGAGTTCAGAGCAATCATAGTGCTCTCTTATGTATAGTGCAACTCCTCCTCCTTTTCTCCCCTGCCTGTTCTTCCTGAACAGTCTATACCCTTCCATGACAGCGCTCCAGTCATGTGAGTCATCCCACCAAGTATCTGTTATCCCAATTAAATCATATTTCTTGGACTGGGCCAGGGTCTCCAGTTCTTCCTGTTTGTTGCCTAGGCTTCTCACATTAGCATACAAACACCTCAGATAACCAGTTGATCACCTTATCTTCTCCATTCGAATCAGGGGTCCTCCTTTCTTGCTCATTCCTCTTTGCATTTCTTCTCAGTATCCAACTTTCCCACTCCCCTCAGGGTTTTGATCACAGTCCCCCAACGAACCTAGTTTAAAGCCCTCCTCACTAGGTTTGCAAGCCTGCCAGCGAAGATGCTCCTTCCTCTCTTTGTTAGGTGGATCCCAGCTCTTCCTAACAATCCTTGTGCCCGAACAGAGTCCTATGGTCGAAGAAACCAAAGCCCTCTCTGCGACACCACCTGCGCAACCATGCATTTACTTCCTCAATTCGACGATCCCTGCCCAGTCCTTTCCTTTCAACAGGGAGGATAGATGAGAAGACCACTTCTGCTCTGAATTCTTGGATCCTTCTTCCCAGTGCTACATAATCCACAGTAACCCACTCAAGGTCATTCTTGGCCGTATCGTTAGTTCCCATGTGGAGAAGCAGAAAGGGGTAGCGATCCGAAAGTTTGATCAGTTTGGTAAGCCTCTCATTCACATCCTGAATTCGAGCTCTCGGTAAGTAGCACACCTCTCGAGATTCCAGGTCTGGACAGCAGATGGATGGTTCAGTCCCACTTAGGAGGGAGTCCCCGACCACCAACACCCATCGTCTTCTTTTGGGGGTGGTGGTCGTGGAACACCCATCCCAAGAACTACGCATCCTATGCGTAATTTAAAGTTCTTTCTCCATTTGTGACCAATTGTTAGGTGACCAGGTCTTTTATTCCCCACATACACACACACAAAAATCACATTGCATTTCACTACGTCTTTGTTTCCCTGTTATTACTTTCCTGCTAGTGTGGTTCACTATTTTAGCATTCATAGCCCATTTTTAGTAGGACATATCAACATCTAACCTATTATGTTCTCTAGCTATTTGCAAATGTTTTCTTTTTGCTCTTGACTAGCTTAATTTGTTGGAGCATAACACTGAATAATGAATGGATACATTGTGGAACTTGGGTGTAAATTGTACTGTTAAACTTCTTTATGAAACCAATGTCCATTATATAAGACTTTTGGCTACTCTTTTTAATAGTATCAGAACTATGTCATGCCTCTGCATCTTAGGCCTTTGATAGTCCAGAATATTGAAGGATATGTTCAGTTGACAAAGTTATTTGTCATAATGTTCTCATATCACTTAGTCCTACTATAGCTAGTTTATATCTGTCCATTTTACATCAGAAAGAGGAAGGCTACCAAAAAAAATCTGTGGGGCCATTGGCTGGAATATCCAAGGAACATCCAAAGAAGATAAGGCCATTGCAGAAATTATAATAAATTCTTTGCAGCAGTGTTCACTGCAGATGATGTGAGGGAGAGTCCCATACCTAAACAAATCTTTTCAGGTGACAAATCAGAGACTCTGTCCCTGACTGAAGTGACAGTAGAGAAGGTTTTGGAACAAATTGGTAAATTAAACAGTAATAAGTCATCAGGACATGATATTTACCCAAATGTTCTGAAGCAATTCAGATATTGAATTGCGGAATTACTAATGGTCTATAACCTTTCACTTAAATCAGTCAGGCAAATAGGTAATGTAAAAATAATAATAATAACAAACAGGCTCCAGAGATGATGCAGGCAATTGGTTGAAATTATAGTAAACAATGGAAATATTATACATATACATAAACATGATATGTTGGGGGAAGAATAAACACAGCTTTTGTAACGGGAAATTATGCCTGAGAAATGTATTAGAATTCTTTCGGGGGTCAGCAAACATATGGTCAAAGATAATCCGGTGAGTACAGTGTAATGAGTCTTTCAGAAAGCTTTTGATAAAATGCCTCACTGAAGTCTCATAAATAAATAAATAAAATAAATACAAGTAGTCAGAATATAAAAGAGGCAAGGTCCTCTCATGAATCAGTCACTGGTTAAAAGTTAGGAAACAGGGGGTAGGAATAGCCAGTTTACATAGTGGAGTTCCCTACAGATTTCTACAGGAGTTAGTGTTGTTCAGCACATTCATAAATGATCTGGGAAAAAAGGATAAACACAGAGAAGTGGCAAAGTTTGCAGATGATACAAAATTACTCAAGGTAGTTAGGTTCAATACAGATTGCAAACAGATCTCAGAAAACTGGTTGACTGAGCCACAAAATGACGTATGACATTCAAAGTTGATAAATGCAAACTAATGCACATTGCAGAACATAATCCCAACTATAGATACAAAATGATGGGTTCTAAATTAGTTGTTACCACTGAAAAAAGATTTTTTTAGAGACTTCATGGATACTTCTCTGAAACATCTGCTCATTGTGCAGCAGCAGTCAAAAAACTACTAACAATGTTTGCAATCATTAGGAAAGAGATAGATAACAGAAAATATCATAATGGCGCTATACCAATCCAGGCTACAGCTACATCTTGAATATATTAGAATTGGAAAAAGGACAGAGAAGGGCAAAAATGAGAAGGGGGAAGGAACAGCTTCCATTTGAGGAAAGTCTAAAAAGACTGGGACTGTTCAGCTCAAGAAAAGAGGTGACTAAGGGGATATAATAAATGTTCATAAAATCATGAGTGGTTTTATAAATTTATTTACCCTACTTCATGACACACGAATCAGCAGTCACTCAATGAAATTCATAGGCAGCAGGTTTAAAACAAACATAAGGAAGTACTCCTTCACACAGTGCCAGGTCAGCCTGTGGAACTTGTTGCCAGGGGAAGTTAAAGGTTAAAAGTATAACTGAGTTAAAAAAAGAATCGTATAAGTTAATGGAGGTATAATGGATGATAATGGATGTAACCCTATGCTCTCGGTGTCCTTGAGTGTCTGACTGCCAGAATCTGGGGCTGGAGAACAGGGACTGGATCTCTCTGTTGCTCTGTTCTGTTCATTCCCAATGAGGAGTCTGGCACTAGCCTCTAGCAGAAGACTAGAAGATGTTCTAGATCTACCATTGGGCATAAAGAGGTCAGAACATTGTTATTTTTGTTGTTAGTTGCACATCTTTACCAGGCTCACATAATTTCAGCACATTCCATGTACTAATTTTGGTAATGGATTTAGAAAGAGCCAATTCATCAGCTGAATAGGTTCTTTGTGGGTTTTGGCATTTGTCATCATCATTATCACTCATCAAGGTCTAGCTGAATAAAACTGAATTGGACTGAGAGTCCTGAATTGAGCAGCATTGCAGATTTCTGTAACAACTTTGTTATTTACAGGAGCGGCTTCTTACCCCCTTTCCCCATCCACTAACAGGAGGGATGGTGGACTGCCTTCAGTATGGCACCTATCTTTTAATTTGTCTGGCATCGGTGTCCCTACTAGAATGTTGTTATTACCAGAATTGCTCTCAGAGTCACGGGGACATGCAAGTCTTCCTTTCACATTGAGGCTCAATTCATCGGTAATATCATGGCACTACTGCAAATTAGATACTAATGATAATATCATGTGAAACCATGAAGGCCTTTTCTTAACATGAAACTATAAAATTAACCTTTTTTCACTTTAACAGCAGGTTGGACTCAGTTGACTTGAGGGATTAGTTACTTGTCCTGAGATATGAGTTTTCAGTGTAACCTGAAATAGGCAACTTTGCATGTGTAGCGATAAGGTGCATCCTCCTTCAGAGATAGACCACGAACACCACAACCTGCCCTTTGGGCTCCAGAGTCAGGAAACCACATCCATCATGCCAGAAGTGCTGAGGCCAGGACGGAAAGTGGAAGTTTAAAAGGTGGGCCCTGCAGCTCAGTTGACCAAGGAAGATAGACACCTTCCTCCTCCCCCTGCTGTCAGAGCTAGATACTGAGGGAGATCATTGCTGCTTTGGGGAAGAGCCAGACCTTTCATGGCTGCCATTCAACTAAGACACTGAGGCTATGTCTACACTGGCAGGTTCTTGCACAAGAATGGCCGTTCTTCCGCAGAACGTGCACACTGCCCACCCGCTCTTGTGCAAGATGATTTACAGTAAAGCGTGGTAAGAGAGGGCTTCTTGTGAAAGAGCTACGCTCTTTTCTAACAAGTGTAAGCTCTCTTGTGCAAGAGTTCTTGCGCAAGAGGGCAGTGTGGACGCACGGCAGGGGTTTCTTGTGCAAGAAAGCCCTATGGCTAAAATTGCCATCGGCACTTCCTTGCACAAGAGAGCGTCCACGCTGCCATGGATGCTCTTGCACAAAAGCACTGGCACTGTGGACATGTTCTTGTGCAAGAAGCCGCCAATGTAGACATAGCCTGAGAGGGTGCTGACTCTGCCGCTGAGTACTAGCCAGAGCTCCCAGGACCACCTCCTGACTGAGATTTTGATGAGCATTTGTAGCTGTGACTGACCACTGACCCCGGGAGATGGAAGACACCTACAGCACAGAGGTACCACACCCCATGGATGCAGGAAGTATCCCAGAGAAACTAGACTACCATCTGGTTGAGGGTTGGCCTCACACTAGGTCAGGGTATGTCTACACTACCCCCCTAGTTTGAACCAGGGTGGGTAATGTAGTCATACGGAGTTGCAAATGAAGCCCGGGATTTGAATTTCCCGGGCTTCATTTGCATAGAGCCAGCTGGCGCCATTTTTAAATGCTGGCTAGGTCGGACCCCGTGCCGCACGGCTACACGCGGCACGGACTAGCTAGTTCGGATTAGGCTTCCTATCCGAACTAGCTGTACGCCTTGTGTTCAGGAAGCCTAATCCGAACTAGCTAGTCCGTGCCGCGTGTAGCCGTGTGGCACGGGGTCCGACCTAGCCAGCATTTAAAAATGGCACCGGCCAGCTTTATGCAAATGAAGCCCGGGAAATTCAAATCCCAGGCTTCATTTGCAACTCCGTATGACTACATTACCCCCCCTAGTTCAAACTAGGGGGGTAGTGCAGACATAGCCTCAGTGTGTTGTGAATGGATCTCTGCTACTCTGCTATTGTTAGGGCCCTGGGCTGTGACTCAGTGGAATCAGATAGCCCCAGATCCCTTTACCCCTACCATCCCAAACCTGGGGTGTCAGCCTCCTCATCTTAGGCCAGGTGGCCTTCAATAGTCTAAATCTGCTAAACTAGGATGCTAAACTATGTAGTGCTCATTTCTGCCTGAGCCCCTTGATTGCCTTATTGGTCTCTCCTGATTGTAGGCCAGAGCCTCCTAACTATTTGCTGCCCCACCTTGACTGAGCGTCCAGGTTTATATATCTTGGGACTCTGCCCTTACCAAAGGCCACAGCCCCTAACTCTGATGCCTCACCCTGATTGAGGAGTAGAGCTCACAGACATTTTGTTGCACTGCTCTAACGGAAGATCTGGGGAATAAGCCCTTTGCAGCTCTGCCCTGACCACCGGCCAGAGCCTGACAGCTGATGCTCCACTCGGCCTGAGGGACAGACTTCAGAGACTCATTGATGTTCTACCTGGTCAAGCAGTTTGAGCTTTAAAAACTGCCAATAAGTTTCAGGGGTAAGGTCACAACAGTGAGGAGCTGCAGGCTTCCCTCACAGATAGCCCAGGAGGTATGGCCATGATTACCTACAGCATGGTTTCAAATTTCATTGCAAACATTTTGCAGAACACTAGCATCCACACAAGGAGGATCTTGGTGTGGTAAAGTCTCTGCAATGAACAACTGTTCATAGAATTGATTAGCTGCTGAGCCCTTGTTCCTGATTGACTATATTTATACGGTTAATCTATTTTATGTGTTAATATATTTTTAACACTGGTTGCTAATGGGCTCCTTAATTGAGCAGAGAAAGACATATCAAGAACAATAACTGGAAGCTGAAGTCAGACAAATTCCAATTAGCAATAGGTGTTTATTTCTAACAGTGCAGATGATTCACCATTGCAACAGACTACCAAGGGAAGTCATTACTTTTCCCATTTCTTGATGTCTTCAAATCCAAGATGGGATGGCTTTTTGGAAGATATGCTTTAGCTGGAACACGAGTTATGCCTTAGTCAAACACAAGTTATTGGTTTCCATAGAGGGGTAACAGTGACCTTTAATGGCTTGTGCTATACAGAAAGTGAGACTAGAGGATAGGCCATTCTGTCCTTAACCTATACGATCATAACAAGAATCGACTATATATTCACTTTATCCCTAGTTATGCTATGAAATTCCTTCTTTGCCTTATTCATTTCAGATTATACCTCTGTGGTAACAACAGGATTACCTTTATCAAAAGGAAATGGCAGAAGTTAAGAAATGTGAGCTTCTGAGCTTCAGACCTCTTAGCTGCAAAGTGGATGGGGGGTGGGAGTGGTAAAGAAGAGAGAGCACAGAAACTAGGAAATTTGACACCATCAGCTTCAGATTTATAGAGAAGAAGAAATGAGAAGTAATTAAGTGTTATGCTGTTTCAATTTCTTTATCTGAGGAGCAGCTGTCAGCTCAGGAAGATGCTGGTTGGCATTTATATAAAATGAAATGAAAACAAGGTGTGAAACAAGATGCTGAGAATAACCAATGAGATTTTGACTTCATTCAAGTTTAATAATGGTAACTTTCTTTGTATTCTATGATATCTTTCTCCTTTTTTGTGTATATGAAGGAGCCTAGAAAGAGAGTGTAATGCCATGTTATACTAATACTGTTAGCCCAGAATGAATGATGAACAGATTCTCCTATTGAAGTTGTCAATTAGATTCCTTATAAATATTTCCTCCCATTTTGGGATACTACCCTATATAAAGACCTTAGGTAATTAACAGATTAATAAAGAAAGAGGGGAAAACTAATTTTGGTCATGTCATGTATGTTTACTTAAACAGAGTTTCCTGAAAAAAGTCTTTACATTGTTATTCTCTTCTTCCTTTTACACTTATCATGAGATACATTTTCATTTCAAGGATATCTCTTTCTATTCTCAATAGGGAAAGGAGGCAATAGAAAGCAAAGATGGATTAATATCAGACAGTGGGAGAACAATCATATTTTTCCTTGAAGCCCTGAACTCCAGATATGCCCTCCCTAGCCAGCCGTATATAGAAAATATAGCTGCAAATGACCACCCTAACTTTATATCAAAGCTGCTTTAGGCTTTTGCCTTTTTATTGCTATTTGTAGGCTTTCCTTTTCAATTTATTTTGACAGATGTACACCAGGTTTATACAGGAAATTGGGGAAAAAAGGAAGAATTATAATATAATATAGAAAACCCTTTTATTTTTTAGTAAAATGTTCATTGGCACTTTTTCTGACTTCTTTGTATAAATCACATTCACACTTTGCTCTTCACTTTCTTCTTGAATACAGTCGTTGTAATAAAGAAATAGCCTACATTAAATTTTTAGTATAAAATTTATACTGTCCAGCTGATGGAAATTTCATTTTACTGGGCTCAGTAATCAAGAAGTTGTTGAATAGATAGTTAACAGAGAAAGAGAACAGTGTCCTAAGTCATATAAAAGCTATATTTTTCTTTATATATGGTTATCAGCACCAAGCCTATAATCACGAGTGGTTGAAAGATAGACTGAGAATGAAGAGTAGAAAAGAGAGCATACATTAAAAGCTGCAAAATGCCAGTTTTAAATCCAGCTTTACAATACAACATAGGAAAATAGTTCCACATGCTATGAATTTGGTGATATTCACAATTACACTTTTTTTTCTCAAAAACATGGTAAAGTTTTCATCTTGGATGAGTCATGGAATTTGATTTAGGTACAAGAAAACAAAAGTTATTGGGACCCTCTCCCCTGCCCCCCAAAAAAGCAAATTACAAGTTTCAATAAAAATTGGTATTAATGAGATGTTAAACCATTAATTGCCAGTTGATCTCCAGAGCAACAAAACATGCAGCTCCAGCATAAAGAGGTTAGATGTTAAAAGGGTTGTAGAAGGACATCTACAGAGCAATCAAGATGCAGGTCCTCTAAAATCAACTAAATTCAGTTAGAGGGGCACACTGCCACATCTCTTGATGCCACTAAGCTATTCACCCATTGTCTGTTTGTTTTTTAAAAGTCTCATAAAAATGGCATGGGTTAAGTGTTTCTGAATGACTGCTTGCACCTTATGTCAACTCTCTCCCCCTTTCTCAAAACATCCCCTGAAAGTCAGCATCTGATGTGTGAACCTTCTTCGGCCTTGACATGCTAGATATATCAGAGACAGTTTGATGTATTTGCAATAAAAAGGAAACTGCAGCAAGCTTGGAACCAGTGAAATTTACTGTTGTGAAAATGATGGCAAATCTCTAGTCCCTGTCCGTATCACCCAGTATGACAGAAAAGCACCTGGTAGATAAAGTTTATTGAGACTTTGGAAAGCATTGGTAGTACTGGGGTACTGTAGTTCCTGACAGACCATTCTTTGTGAGGCACCCACACTGGCTAAGCAATAAACCCCAATATACAGTAAAACTCCAATAGTCCGGCATCCAATAGTCCGGCACTCCTGATAGTCCGGCATCAAAATGGCAAGAGCCTAGTGAGTGAACTTCGGCAAAAAATGAGTCACAAGGTAACAGCGGCAGCAGCTGAACTGAGCAAAAAGGATAAAAAAGGCTTTAAAAAACTAAAACATTACAGTATACTGTATACAGTATGTACAATAAAAAGGGTTAGGAACACTTTATATACAGTATATAATGTATACAGTATATATATAACCAGTTTATAGTACCTCCTGATAGTTCCGGCATATTTGATAATCTGGCACCACCTAGGTCCCATAGGTTCCGGATTATCAGAAGTCTACTGTACCTAAAATACAGGCAAGTTAGAATGCTGGAGTGGTGCTGGATGAGCATAACATATATTAGAGGAAAAATATGTAATTTGTTATGGGTTTTCCTGGACATGAAGATGAAAAGTGAAAAAAAAAGCAATTAAAATATGGGTACAATCAAACACCTTCGTTTGGAGGGGAGATGAATGTAAACAACAAATAAAACCAAGACCTTTGGAAAATACCTTTTTCATAAAGTGAAATGGTTAGTTTTAGAGTAAGCCTAAGGAGGGCTCATATCCTACCCAGTTCAATCCCATCAACAAATAAAGCGCTCAAGTATTCCTGGCTCCTTTCCTTCCCAATGTCAAATCTCAGCACTTTCTGGTGTTGCATTCCTTGACATAGCCAAACACTGTGGCTACGTCTACACTGGCATGATTTTCCGAAAATGCTTTTAACGGAAAAGTTTTCCGTTAAAAGCATTTTCGGAAAAGCATGTCTAGATTGGAAGGATGCTTTTCCGCAAACGCACTTTTTGCGGAAAAGCGTCCGTGGCCAATCTAGACACGGTTTTCCGCAAAAAAGCCCCGATCGCCATTTTCGCGATCGGGGCTTTTTTTGCGGAAAACAGTACTGTGCTGTCTACACTGGCCCTCTTGCGCAAAAGTCTTTTGGAAAAAGACCTTTGCCCGAATGGGAGCAGCATAGTATTTTCGGAAAAGCACTGACGATCTTACATGAGGTCGTCAGTGCTTTTCCGGAAATTCAAGTGGCCAGCGTAGAGAGCTGGCAAGTTTTTCCGCAAAAGCAGATGATTTTGTGGAAAAACTTGCCAGTCTAGACAGCCTGTGGGTCCACAAATCCTGCCTTGGTGCACAAAAGATGGCTACTGAACAGGGGCCCAGGTATTCCAGGCATCAAAACAACGAGCAAGTTGGCACTACGAACTAGGCCTAGATTCTGTCATATTTATTCAAGATGAGTAGTGCTTTCGTGGAAATATTGCAGTTTCAGATACTACTGAGCATGAGTAAGAATGGCAGAATCTGGCCTTTAGTGAGTGGTAGTAACATCCACTAACAATAGGAATTATAGTGAAGTCCCATCCATTTTGGTCTGACCACAGAAAAAAAAAAAACTAAACACAGAATGAATAACCTTTTCAAAGAAATGCATCTTACTTTCTTTTCGTGAATTCCCTGTGAGCAGACTGAGCTTTTTCATTGAACTAATCACAATAGTTTGAAATTTTTCTGCAAATAATTTGTGATCTGTTGCTTGCACTAGAGGAGTTCATGCCGAGTCTTTGAAATACAAGCTGTTCTGATATGATGCAGTAGTTAAAAGACAGGTCTCCATTTTTTGACTGGATAAGTGGGCCTTGGAGGCTTTGACTTTCAGGGTTCCATGCTTGGGTGCTTCAGTCAAGTTTGTAGTCCAAATGTTCACAGTTAGATTAATCTAAAATCTGACTGAATTAAGGCCATCCCCATGTTTTCTAAATATTTCCCTTCATAACTGAAGTCAATCAGGAGGAGGAAGACAAATACCAAAGCCAAAGCAGATCTTTCTACCATCTGAAAGAAGTGTAGAGCAGAACCTTCCAATTAACAGGCAGAGCTAATTTACCTATTCAGTACTGAGATACTCTAGCAAATCTTAAATATTGTGATATCTTACTTGAGTAGTCCTTGTTTTACACCCTCAGCCTCAGTAAGTGAGAATTTTGCTGCTGCTAAGCTGAGTGGCAGCTCCCTGACATAAGAGCTTGTCTGCCTTGCCAGCAAACACTTCAGGACTGTCAGTCCAAACCTTGCATTGCAGGTAACAATCAGTGAGCCCAATCATTTCCAGAGACATCTCTCTGTAGGGTCCAATCCCTCTCCCTGGAAACTCACAGACTTACTGAGTTTGCTGCCTCCAGAGAGACCGGGTACACACTATTCTGTTTGGCTAGCTGAAGACTTGTCCCCCTATTTAATACACAGCACTGGGATGGTTTTGAAATAAAATAAGTTTATTAAAGAATAACACATATGTAAATAATACTAAGAAAGAATAAAGGAGATGAGTATGATTACAAACAAAACAAAACATGTTGTCTAGTGACTAAAACTTAATTAAAATTTTTGTCTAAGCAGCTTTCTCACGTACATTCAATCTCCAGCAATAATTCTCTATCAGGTCATGTGGAGCCATGTTTCAGTAGCTCAAGGAGAACTGTACTCTGTCATCCCCTAAAAGAAGAATAACCCAAATGTCTACTCCCTCACCTCATGTGACCCAAAGTCTCTTGCCTCTCTTAGAAGAACTAAGAGGCTGCAAATTTTGTCCCATAGTATGATAATTAAGCAGTTTTCTCCCCCAATTTTAGCTCTCTTTACCTAATCGTAACAGAGTAGCAGTCATTCCTTGGCCAAGTGTGAATTTGCATTTTCTCTGTGTATCTAAGTGTGTTTACACAGCAGGGCTTAACTCGAAATAAGCTACGCAAATTGAACTACATCAATTGCATAGCTTATTTCAAAATAGCTTATTTTGAAATTGGGAGCATCTACACAGCACTTATTTCGAAATAGAACACTCTTCCTCCGACTTCCCTTACTCCTCACACAAGGGGTATGTCTACACTGCCACCCTAGTTCGAACTAGGGTGGCTAATGTAGGCATTCAAACTTGCAAATGAAGCCTGGGATTTAAATATCCCGGGCTTTATTTGCATGTTCCAGGGCGCCGCCATTTTTAAATGCCCCGTAGTTCAAACTCCCTGCCCGCGGCTACATGTGTCACAGACTAGGTAGTTCGAATTAAAGCTCCTAATTCGAACTACCATTACTCCTCATTGCAGGAGGAGTAACAGTTAATTCGAGGGAAGGGTTTTGGATCGGACTACCGTGTCTACACGCGGCGAGTTAATTCAGGCTACCGGCATTTTAAAATGGCAACCGGCCACGAATATGCTAATCAAGCATGGGATATTTAAAACTCCATGCTACATTAGCAACTTCGGTATGCTACATTTGCCTCCCTAGTCTGAACTAGAGGGCAAGTGTAGACGTACCCAATATTATTTTAACTCGATATGCTTTTATTTTTAACTTAAAATTAAGACAAGATATTTATATTACAGCATTCATTTTCAGTATAATAGCGGGAGAGAGGAGAACTATTAGCACACATTTTCTTTCTAGGAAAATCCCGAAACAGTTGCTTAGATAGCTGTTTTGATATTATCCAAAAATGCTTGTTATATTGTAATTGTCTCCTGAAAAATTACCTATCATCAAAATGTATTCTCTGTAATTTAATTTTCCCCTCAATTTACTCCCTAGCTCCACCAGAAGAGAGTTCTCCGATGTTGTCAACAGATATTTTAATTGCAAACAATTTGCTATCTAGGGCATGCAGGTGAGAGTCATTCTGGGCAATGTAAGTACATGCGTCTTTATATTGGGTCTAACATGTAGTATTGTTTGTTAGACAGAAATCTGTTCATGCAATAGATCTAAGCTTCTTGTCAAGCCTACCAAAAATAGATGACAAATTTAATGTTGTAATCTAGCAACAATTATGGGACGTGGGCATTTTAATAAGATGTAGTGTTGTTGCTGGTATTAAATACACTATATACACTTAAAATCTTTCATCTCTACAGTTAAAGCAGAACAAATCAATCCAAGTCGTAACTAAAAACACCACAGATTAAAACATCATAGTGCAGAAAAGACTGAGGAAAGAAAATCCATTTGGGTTTCTTGTGTAGATTCCATCAGTAAGAAGAGTCCCAGTAATCCTGGGATTACAGAAGATCGCAGAAGTATGTTCAAAATCAGGTAAGGTAAATGCAGGGAATTACTTCTTCTATTCTCATTAGAATAGTAGCATAAGTCTGGCTAAACTAACAGGGCAACCAGCAAAGGTCTTTTACTTAGATTTACAGCATTTTTTTCAACAGAGCAGATGGAGAGTTGAGAAATTTACATTTAAAGAAAAGAGTGGCTCTCTTCTTAATGTAAATAGAAGAGAAAAATTTGCAATGGCTGAAAAAATAAACGTAACAAGGGATGCAAGTTCAATTTTTGGTCATGCTTTGTCCATTTTCTCATGTGTCTTAGTAATACTAGCATAGTATGTGATGAATCTCATAGAAGAAGAATACCATCTTTAATATAGCTACATTCTCATCTAGTCACTGCATGTATGATCATCTCTAAACATTTTGGTTGTCTTTGAGATATGCAAAAGTTCTGGGCTTTTTAAATCTGAGGAAACTCAAATTATATGTAAAGGCTAAAAAAAATCAATAGCTCATAAACCATTTAGAGTTGCCTTTATTGTCAATGACAGTTGATGTTAATGTATTTCTTCTAGTATGTTTACGGGCTTGGGTCAATTGATATTAAGGGAAATTTACATTAACTGCAATTTTCCAACTATGGAAATAGATGACCCAGAAAAAGTTGTATTAAATAAAAAATAGAACCAAACATGGAAATTCCAAAGGTACCAGAAACCTGCTAACATGTATGTAGCCCTTTCTTAAAAAGACAAGACCTAAGTCAATTAACATTTCTGTGACTGATATTAAATTAACCATATCTGCAATTTTCCTTATATAGATAAGTGTAATTGTATGCATAACAACATATCTCTGCTTTTTGTGTTTGTGACCATCTTCACTGTAGCTGATCCACAGAGAATAGTTGCTTGCACCTGCTTCCAACAGAGCTTATAAAAAGTATTTAGGCACCGAAAGATCCATATACAGATGCCTAAATACCTGAGAGATCTATGGATTGGAGCTAGAGTTCCTAGCTGAAATCCTGGCTGCACTGAAGTGAATGGTAAAACCAGGGTGACCACAAAGCAAAAATGGAAAATTGGGACAGTGTGGGGAGTAGTATGCATCTGTATAAGAAAAAAACCCCAAATATTGGGGTTGTCCCTATAAAATTGGGATATCTGATCACTCTAGGTAAAACCAAAATTTTTCTTTCTGGGTTTAATCTCTGTTGAGGATGCAACTCAGAGGCACAATGGAATATATGGATGCTCGTGTTTTCTGCACTAATATCCCATTGTTCATGCACAAAACACAGAATCCTCTCAACTCAGCAATTGGCAACCAAGGATAGTGAGAGGGACACATGAATGGTCCTTCTTCATCTCACTGGGCCACAAGATTGTCGTAACCAAGACAGACTCCTGAGACAGGGTAGTTTTGCTCACTCTACTTGCATACCTAGAATTTGTGGGTGTATTGTCTGAATGGTAGCAGCACTTTCATTGGATGCAGAGGGAGTACCAGCCAACATTGAGTGCATTCTCAGCACATATCTCACTTCACATGCCCTTGCCCTATGTGCATGTCACTTTAGTGAAACCAGTAGAAAAAAAAACTATACAAACAGAAATCAGCAGAATTTGGCAACCCTGCGTGTGGGCATTGGTAAACAAAATGTCTTGCGGGGCTTACATAGAATCCAAATGGGCCGCAAGCCCTGCAACAGAATATGCAAGTGTGTAACCCAGAGCTCACTAATTTCAACATCTTCCTATCCTTTTACTCATTCAGGATGAGGAGTGTTTTTGGAACCTGGGGTATGTCTACACTACAGCTCTATTTCAAATGAACTTATTTCAAATTAGCTAATTTGAAATAATGCATCCAGACACAAAAACTAATTCGAAATAGCGTTTTTCTAATTCGAAATAGCGCGTCCACATTGAGTGGACCCTGAATCGAAGGTAAGGCTGGCTGGAACCAGCCAGCAGGGCATCAGGGTCGGACTTAGGGTGTGGGGCTGCTACCTCAGGCTATCCGAGGTCTGTTCTTTAAGGGACCCGACCCCCCCACCCCATCCTGGACAGACAGTTCTCAGGTTTCTCTGCTTGCTGGTCTACCTCGCCGAGGGACAGCCAAGCATTTGTGTCTCAGAGTGCTCTGCTTGCCCTCACTTGGGACACCATGGCACTCTGCAAAATGGAACCAGACCTGCCCCCAGGGACTCTGCTGCGTCACGTGGACACGTTGCCAGCAGCATGGCTGCACTGTCTGCAGGCTGCCATCCGGGAGGACCATCGAGGGGCTGTCAGGATCCAGGGGGCCCTGCGGCAGAGCTTCCACCCTGAGGAGCACTAACAGTCTCTCCGGTCTGTCCCACTGGGGGCCTGTGCCCCATTCCTCCCACTCGTCCTTCCACTTACCCTTCCCTAGACTCCCCTTCCTGATATCAAATAAAATATGCGTATTTTCAAAAATAGAAACTTTATTTATTAAACACAACTGGGGGGGGAGGGATGAACCTCTGGGGAGACTGGGGAAAGGAGGTGGGAGAGGGGAGGAGAGAGGATGGGAGAGGAGAGGAGAGGGGGAAAACTTAGAGGAGGGAGCTGGAAGGGGGAAGAAGGGGGAGGGGGAGAAGAAGCTCAGTGCTCAGGGGTGGGGGGCTCTCCGGGCCAACTGCCTCCCAGCACTGCAGTTGGGGGGATGGGCAGGAGGGATGGGCAGGAGGGTGCGGAGGTTGAGGTGGGGGTGTGAAGGTTGAGGAGGAAGAGGTGGGGGGGCAGGAGTGGGAGGAGGAACAGTAGCTGGGGGGGCAGCAGGCACAGGACCGGCATGGGGCAGCACGCCCATGGTGACAGATGGCATTACCCTGGGCAAGCAGCTCCCGCTGGAACTCCCGGTTGTCCTGCACCTGTTGCTCCATGATCCGGGTCTGGGCTCGCAGGGCCTGCAAGTGCAGCTTTCTGTACCCCTGCCACGTGGTGGTGGTCCTGCTGAGGCCGTGGTTGCGGGAGCATGTCCCGGGTGCAGTGGTGCGCCCTGCACGAGCAGCTGGCGTGGCTGTAGAAAAAGAAGAGACATGATCAGTTCTTCCTGGGGACACAGTAGATGATGCCCAGCCCCCCCCCCCCGAGAGGTGAGGGCGACCATGCCCTGCACCATCAGAGCCAATGTGCTTGCACAGAGGCCATGGTTGGCATGTCCAGCTCTGCCCGGGAGTGGGAGCTGCCCCAAGACCGCACCCGGCCGAGGTGGGGGAGAGATTTCTCCTGCCCCTGTGTAGAGGGGGTGTATGAAGGTAGGGCGCCCTGTGTGGCATGCAGCTGGAGCCACCTGCCCAAGGGTGGCACAACATGTGCCCGCATGTGCACAGGTAACTGCGTAGTCCATGGGAGGCATGGCCCACATGCGCGGTCCTTGGTCTCCCTCCCCACCTCCCCTCTGAGTAGGGGACAGTGCTGGCACTTACCTGGTATGGCCTCCCCAGACGACCCTGCCGACTCCAGTGCCGGGACAGCTGGTGGTGGCCCCTCTGCTGCACCTGGGTCAGGGCCCTCAGCTCCCGGCTCACTGCCCCCCGGGCTGGTGTGGACCACCCCGCCCCCCAGGATCGGTCGAGGGCGAGGAAGTAGGGGCAGGTGGTAGCCCCTGCTGCGGCAACACCCCTGGTGGCTCTGGCATATGCCTGCCACAGCTCCTTAACTTTCAGGCGCACCTGCTCCTGGATGCGCCTGTGTCCCTTGCAGGCCATGGTTGGTGCTATGTGGCCATAGACGGCAGCATTCCTCCAACTGGTGCAGAGATCATGGACATTGGGGGCCTCCCCCACACTTCAATGAGTTCCATGATCTCCGCACCAGTCCAGGTTGGCATGTGCCATCTACGGCCCCTGGCTGGCCCCTGGGTGCTGGGGGACTGGGCAAGGGATGGCTGGCTGCCACTTGCTGCCATTGTGTAGCCACTGGGTGAGGGTCTGTAGCTGCTGGCTCTTGCACATGCACAGTGGCCAGAGTCTACCCCTTTAAGGGCCCCAGGGCTGCGGGAGAGGAGAGAAGTTTTCCTGGTGTGGCCCAGAGTGGCCACCAGGGGAAACTGGGAAGGGCTAGAGGCCCCCTAATTCGAAATAAGTGCCTACACAGCACTTATTTTGAATTAGCTATTTCAAATTTGGTGTTATTCCTTATAGAATGAGGTTTACCAAATTCAAAATAAGTGTTCCACTATTTCAAATTTATTTCGAAATAGCGGTTTGGCTGTGTAGATGCTATTAAAGTTAATTCGAAATAACTGCTGTTATTTCAAATTAACTTTGTAGTGTAGACATACCCTTACTATCATGTATTGGGTGTTCCCTGCCCTTGAGATTAGGCCCAAAAATGGGGTTTTAAAATACAAAATATTTTATATCAGTTAGTTTCTTTCCCATGCAAGTTCTAATAAAAAGTTAATTTGACTATATATGAAAAACAGAGCAGACATTGGCAAACATCATGAATAATGGATAACAAGTTGCAAATTAAATACCAAACAGATAAGCACCATCAAAGGGATCCTGCCTTTATCAAATTTTGTTATGCCTCTGGGGATAGACCAAATTTGCTCTGCCATATAAAACCATGCTATTAAGACGTCATTGTAAGATTTCCTTTTGAAAGAGATGACTTTAGTAAATGTGTTTTTCCCCCAGCGCAACTGTTCATACACAAAAGAAGCTTAAGAGCACAGAATGCATTTTACTAGCTAACCCTGACAAGCAAACCTCCTTACATAATCATTTAAAAAGTTTTAGAGTGGGACTGAAGTAATTGCATTTACAGAGATATATTTAATCTAATTGGAGGAAATTGACAACTTGCTTGTAAACTTCTGAGATCTGTGTTGAAGAAAATGTGTGTAGCTCTATTTGGCTAACGACCAACATGCAGCATGCAAACTTTTTGTATGCAAATGTGACTTATTCATGAACTATTTTATTACTTAGTTTACTTTATTTTAGTCTGTAGATAAAATTGGGCATATGACACTTAAAAATGAATAATTACTCAAATATTTCCTCCGTGACTCACTCCACTTTTTTGATGTCCTTTCATTATGTTTTGCATGAATTTCGATTGTATTACTCTAAGATACTGCACTATTTTGTACTGTAAAGGACCTAGCATGTTTTTGAATACAGGCAGTCCCCGGGTTACGTGGATCCGACTTATGTCGGATCCCTACTTACGAACGGGGTTCAACCCCCCCCCCCCAGCAGACCAGGCTTTTCTCGCCGCGGAGGATGGGGGCAGCGGGACCGCGGCGCGTCTTGGCGGTCCCGCCACCCGCGTCTCCCTGGTCTGCTGGGGGGGGCGCAGCTAGTGGGTGCCCTCCCCCCAGCAGACCAGGCTTTTCTCACCATGGAGGACGCGGGCGGTGGGACCGCCGAGACGCGCCGCGGTCCCGCCGCACCCATCCTCCATGGTGAGAAAAGCCTGGTCTGCTGGGGGTGGGGAGCACAGCTCGTGCGCCCCCCCCCCCCCAGCAGAGCAGGCTTTTCTCACCGGCGCCTGTAGCGCTACTGGACCAACCTAGCAACACCCCAGCTACTCTGCCCCAGACGTTCCCAAGTCAGCCGCTGCTGAAACTGATCAGCGGCTGACTAGAGGGAGCCCGAGGCAGAGCTGCTCTGCCCCGGGCTTCCTGGAATCAGCCGCTGATCAGTTTCAGCAGCGGCTGACTTGGGGACACCTGGGGCAGAGCAGCTGGGGTGCTGCCGGGTTGGTCCAGTAGCACCGAGGAGCGGCGCTGTGGGACCAACTCAGCAGCACCCCAGCTGCTCTGCCCCAGGCGTGTCCGATTCTGCCGCTGCTGGTCAGCTTCAACAGCGGCTGAATCTGGATGCCAGTTCCGACTTACATACAAATTCAACTTAAGAACAAACCTACAGTTCCTATCTTGTATGTAACCTGGGGACTGCCTTTACTATAAAATAATAAATCAGAAGTTTGTACAAAAAGCCTGTTTTAGATTGAGGGTGATTGCATCAAAGCAGAGAGATGTCTACTGTCACTTAAAAAGAAAAGTAGTGAGTGTCTTTGAACTAAGCAAATTAAATCATAGGCTGTGTCTACACTGCACCTCTCTTGCACAAAAGCCTATGCAAATGAAGTACAGATTAGCATATAGCCACACTTTATTTGAATAACTAAGGGGCCTTTATTTGCATAACTTAGGGGCCTTTTTGCACAAGAGGATTTTGTGCAAAAAAGAGCTGTGCAAACGGCTCCTTTTTGCACAAAACCCCCCTTTTGCGCAAAGAGCCGTTTTTCCTGAAAAAATGAAGAGGGGCTTTTTGCGCAAAAGCCTCTGGTGCAAAACTAGCCCCTAATTAATTATGCAAACGAAGTGCAGCAATATGCTAATCTGACCTTAATTTGCATAGGCTTTTGCACAAGAGAGGTGCAGTGTAGACATAGCCTTACTTTATAAGCTTTGTGTAATGTGCTTGTGTCTGTGCACCTGATCCAAAATCCGCTGAAGTGACTGGAAACAACCCCACTGACTCTAGTAGGCTTTGGATGATCCCCATGGTCCAGAATATCATGACAAAATACTCCAGTTGGAAAAATATCAATAGTTCAGGATGCAGTTTCTAAATGTATTGCAATACACCAAGACTTCATCATTTATTAATGGCAGGGCATACTCTATTTGCATTCATGACCTAGATGAAATTGGCAGTGTCCACTGCTTCAGCCATTCCCAAATGCAACTCAGACCCCATTTCACTAGTAGAAATAGCAGAGGTATTGGCACAATTTGTATAATGGGCAGGGGGAAGGAGGAAGAGAGTAATTGAACCAAACTGTAAACTCTATATATGAAGGAACCCACTTCAAGCCACGAGCTGCAGCAGCACCTCAAGGACCAAGAGCAATACCAAGAGCAAGGACCACTTCCAGCCACTAGGAGCAATAGTGGTTCAGAGAAGGTGTCAAGAGAATGGGCAGGAAAGCAAGGTTCATCCACTTATGTTTGTATTTTCCTCTTTGCAGTCTTTGTGCTTCATTCAATTCTTCTTACTTTGTCTTTTCTTCTAGGTTTTTTTTCCTTTTATGGTTCCTTTCCCTCTTTTTTCAGAATTTATGACCCTTTGTCTTCTCATAACTTTTCTTCTCTGGATATTGAAGTATCCTGCATGCTGTAGATGTGTCCTACATAGGAGAATTAACTATTACTCTGTATGTATTTCTTCATCAAGGCCTCATCAATATGGGAAGTTAGAAATAAGATACACAACTCCAGCTATGTAAATCACGTAGCAGGAGTCAACATATTTCAAATCCCCTTCACACAGTGGGCTGTTGAAGACAGCAAGCACTCCTGTCAGCTTCCCTTTCTCCTTGCAATGAGTAGGAGTGAGGGCGCCAACGGGGGAACCCTTTGAGTTCAATCTAACGAGTCTATGCTATACCCATGAAATCAAACCCTGGAAAATCAACTGCAGCAGAGTCTATCTTCCATGTCGTGTTGATGTGTCCCGATGCTGGTTTTAGGCATAAGCAGCTACCTAATCAGCATAGCAGAACAGGTATCAGATAAGTGTGCTTGCAGCAAAGATAAATCTTCCATGTGTAAGGGTTTGGACCCATGCAAGGGGTACAATCTAATTAACCTAACTGAGATTAGATAGTTTCTTTCTGTATGGCCTTCTTTACTAAAAGCTGGCTTTGAAGAGACATTCACTAGTAAATCCAATTTCATTTTCCTTTGCAGCCAGCTCCAGGCTCAGTTCAGCCCTAATGTGGGATAAGTCCAAATGAAGTCATATGTTGTACTATCGTAAGGGCAGCATTGTTAGGACACAGTGTACTAAATTGCATCTTATAGCAATTCTAATTATAGATGTTTTTATACAGAAAATTGCCTATTGGAATATACTATCCAGAATCCCTAACAGTGAATTGGGTGTGTCTGTACATGAAGAATGAAAAATAGGGTGGTTTTGTGGCAGCACATTTTGAGGTCTATTTGTTTTACAAAAATAGATAAACATAAAATCCCACATGTGTCCTATATTCCTCTAACTTTGTATTCTGGATTTGTTTTTCCTATTGTATTTTTGTAAAATCCATCTCTGTCTTATGACATCTCCTCTGGCCTTGTCCTGGCCTGCTCCAACATACATTCAAATTATGCTTTTAAAATTGTATATTATATTAAAGATAAAAAGATTTTTCTGCACATAATGCTGAAGACTTAAAATAGACACTATTCACTCTTGTATTCCTGTATTTGTTTTACATGCTTGACAAAAAAAAATATAAAAACATATAAGAGCCATGTCAAGGGTGACTGGAAAAAAAAACATCAGGGAATAAAAAACTTTGAACCTCCCACATTGCAACCGAGAGCATTTCCATCAAGCCACAGGTGTACACCATATGCATAGGTGAAAATGTGATTATGAGAGGTCTGATGACAGTTCTGGCTCCACAAAGCATTCATCTCAATATAAACATCTGTTATGTATTCAAGGCAAAACTGTGTAGAATATAGTGCTGTAATTGAGGTTTTAAAAGCACAAATATCAGGAAATTCCAACTTACGGTCCCAATAGGAACTCAAATTGATCACATTATAAATATGTAGTATGTTCTATTGGTGGATATGATGTTACGTTTTAGATGTTAAAAATGCTACAATGGAGATATTTGAGCTGGACAAGACACCCAGCTTACTAACCTACTAGGATGCGCTTATCTCAATTATGGGACTGCCTACATTCTTATTGAGAATGAGGTTCTGATTTGGTATACCGACCATTATTATCTGTCAAAATCCGTAATACAGATCCCTGTGTTTTGGTTGGCTATTTCTTATCCACACACCAACCACAAATATGTCTCTTTCCAGCTTCAGTCCCCATTTGCCAAACTGTTGTTTCACCCAAACTCCATTTAATTAAAAGAGAATGAAATAGGCATCTTTGTGTTTAGAACAAAGTTTTCTTCAAACGGAGAGAAAGTCAATAGGAAAGATATTAAGATGTCTTTGACTGAGAGTAAAATGAAGGCGTATGGCGAATCTTCAAGTCATTTTCCTCTTCTGACCAGCATCACTAATTATAAGTAGAATTTTATATCTGGCCCTGCCACACATCTTCATGGTTGGGCAACTGAAGATTAAGATGTAATTTAAAGCACATTGTAATGCAGTATACAACAGTCTTTTGTTTTACAATTTTGAGGAGGTGCTAACACCTAGGCTGTGTCCAGACTCAGGGGTTTTTTCGGGAAAAGTAGCCTTTTTCCGAAAAAACTTCCCCTGCGTCCAGATTCAAGCTGCGTTCTTTCGAAATTAAATCGAAAGAACGTGGCTTTTCTTTCGATGGCGGTAAACCTCATTTCACGAGGAAGAATGCCTTCTTTCGAAAGTTCCTCTTTCGAAAGAAGGCGTTCTTCAATGTAAATAGGGCTTCTTTGAAAGAGAGCATCCAGACTCACTGGATGCTTTCTTTCGAAAAAGCAAGCCGCTTTTTCGAAAGTTCAACGTGCAGTCTAGACGCTCTCTTTCGAAAGAGGCTTGCAGTCTAGACATAGCCCTAGTGCTTATACCTCTGTCTTCAATTTCACTGTGGTATATGAGTGCCTTTCATATAAAATCAAAACCTATAGCAAGTCCCGTTCATACAAAGCTTAGATGCCAAGTTAGAAACGTGTGTGTGGGGAGGGAGGAGGTGTTGAGAGAAAATGATTTGTAATAGGCTGTAGCATGGAAAAGTCTCACCAACGGGCAAAAGAGATGAGTTGTGTCTTCAGGAAGACAAGTTTTCCACTTAGGCCTTTGTGGTTGTGGCTAGGACTGTACTTTCTCTGGTGTCAAGTCATGATACTTTTTAACATTAAGAACTTTTTGTGACTGGTGATCAGTAAGAGAGACTATTTTACTAGTTGTTGTTATACTTTATTATAGATGGACCTCACAGCACTGCTGATAGATACGGTTGCCAAACACTTTCCTTTATAAGACCCTATAATTGATTGCTTATAGCTTTGCCAACTTTAACCATTCAAGGTACAATTTCCATGCCATATTTCTGCCTTAGTCTGAATGTTATTTTTCATTTCTTGCAAAAACAACTCAACCATTTCTGAGAATGAGGTACAGGGAAATTTGATTCCCTACCAGACCAAACAGGTCTCTTCAACATCTCTTTCTTCACGGCTTGCTCTATTTCCACAAATACAAACTCAAAAGCAGAACAAGGAAAATTAAATTATTATTAGTCACCAATGGCATGTCTATACTAGGAAATTATTTCAAAATAAGTAAAATTGACATCGTAATTCCCAATTAACAAAATCAAAATAGAGTGTCCCCACTATGGGGAAGCATTGACATTAGTAAGAATTATTCCAAAATAGCATGTCCACACTGATTGGAGCCTGCCTCAGACTTAGATCACCCAGAAACACTCTGGGGAGGGCACCAAGAGGGTGGATGTTTCCTGTGGCTGCTTGGTCAGGAAAGCTGCGACGCATGCTTTCAGGGGCTCCTCTCTACAGCTGTGTCTACAATGCCACTCCTCCACTGCCTATCTCATCCCAGGATACAAAAGGGACACAATGTACTCTGGTTGCCCTTGCAGACATAACAGCACTCCTAGTATGGAGCCAGAGCTGCTGCAAAGCAGCTCCAGGCCCACGGGCCTCATGCTGTGCTTCATGATGCAGTACTTCTAGACTGCCTGCATATTGCTCTAACAGGACCAGGACCAGGACTTGCAGGACGAACCCCAGCATGTACCACAGGCCCTGCTTACGAAGGTTCTGGTGCTCCTGCTGCTGCACATGCCCCTCAATATCTGAACACAGCAGAACACCGGTTCTGGAAGTGGGAGATGAGCTCAGACTGGTGGGACTGCATAGTCATGCAGGGATGGAATGGCCAGCAGTGTCTGCAGAACTTCCCCATGCAGAAGACCACCTTCCTCATGCTCTGTGAGTGGCTCACCCCACTCTCAGGTGACAGGACACCCTCATGTGATTCGTCATCCCTGTACAGAAGTGCATGGCCATCACACTCTGGAAGCCTGCCACACCGGACACTTACACTGTCAAGAATCCATTCTGCATGGGGAAATCCACAGTTGGGGCTGTCACCTACAGGTAGCCAAGGCCATAACTAAGTGCTGCTACAGAAGATCGTCACTCTGGGGATCGTGGATACCATTGTCGATGGCTTTACTGCCATGGGCTTCCCCAACTGTGGTGGGGCCATAGATGTCACACACAACCCCGTCCTGGCCCCCGACCACCACACTTCAGACAAATCAACGAAAAGAGGTACTTCTCCATGGTGCTGCAGGCCCTCGTAGATTGTAAGGGACTCTTTACTGAGGTCAACATCAGATGGTTGGGAAGGTGAACAATCCCCACATTTTCCGGAACTCCTGCCAGTTCCAAAAGATGCACGCCAGCACTTTTTTCCCTGACCGCACCATCAGAGTTAGAGAGATGGTCATGCCATACATACATAACAAGCATACCAGTAACATTATTCACAGCAGAATTATTCAGTCCTGGCAAGCCTTTGGACAAATTAAGCCCTGGATGAAGGATTGGGGAAGGCAGCAGGGGCAAAGATTGATAGAAGTGAGTAGGGCGGGATTGGATCTTGGACCACCACAGCCAGAATCTGAAGCCCTGCAGCCAGATGATGGAGCCATGGGAGGGAGCCCGAAGTCATGCAATCAGAGCTTGACACTGAAGCCAGAAGCCAGAGCCCTACTGCCCCGGGAACCAGCTGCTTGCTCCTCCAGTGTTGTGCCCCAGGTATCTCCATAAGAAGGACAAGGCCTAACCCCTGCTGGTGGCCCCAACAGCCAACACCAAGGCAGTCTATTCAGGAGAACCAGGGAGGGAGGGGCTAATATTTTCCCTGGCCCCCTCCATCCTGTGGCCGCTTGAGGCTATGGTGACCACACTTGAGAAATGCTGAGATAGAGCATAAGCCAAAGTGAGGTCTAATTAATCCTCACTGGAGTCTGTGAATGATTGTAATATTAATATTTATTAATAATAACAAATGGTGGCAGTGAAGCAGTATATGTTACCAGAGAAGGTACTGTATCTAAATCGTTTTAGGATCTTGTGCCAAAAGTCTTAAAAGTAATTGCTTTCTTTTCTCTGTTATTGATTGTTATTTGGGAGATAAGTTTAATATCAGGTGAATATGGAAGAACAAACCCCAAAGTATTTCAATCATCAACTGATGAAGGGATATCACCAGCTAGGACAAAACTATGGACCAGAGCCTCTGTTCAAGTAAAGTGCACTCTCTTGCATACAATGAAGCTACAGTGATTTACATCATCTGTGAATCCAGCTCTATATTTTATTTTAACATAACACTATACAAACATGTTAGGACAAATATGCTTAATAAAACTACACACTGAACTATGTGAAACTTGCTTTTTCCTTAAATAAAGAATTTGTAGTGATGTATTTTGAATCAAACCTCTAATAGTGAAAACACCTACATTTTAACCCTTTCAATCTTGCACACAAAATCATAACAAATTAGAGGAAAATTTGAGTTGGTGAGTATAATTAAATGTATCTTGATTTCCAAAAGCATGTCTGGTTACAAATACAAATCCCAACCACCACCACCACCACCTTTTTTACCTTTTTTCTTTTTCTTTCTCTTCTTTTAAATAGAGTGAAAAGAAGCCCTTAACCAAACAAGTGTAAATACGTTTACACATTTTTTAAAGTATGTTTTCTAGTTTCTTTAACAAAGACATATCTGTCTGGTTGAATGATTCCTTACTGAATATGAATGAGAAGCCCTTTAATGAGGTACGGTAATTAAGCTCTGGCAGCCCCCTTTCCTCCCGCACCCACCCGTCAGCAGCTTCCCAGGCAAACAGCCATTGAATCAGATGATTGACAAACCAGACGCTGGACTTGTACTGTAGCTGATGAAGAACAATGGGCAATGGGGCCAGGGCATTTGATGTACACATACATTTCAAAGTGATCAAAGAGTCAAAATCCTGCACGGATTGAAATGTAAGTCTTGTTATGGTCGTCCATGGGCTGCACATTAACTATCAGGTCCCTCTTCCTTCTCCTGCTTGCCCCCAGAATACCTTTCTTCATGTTTGTCTCAACATGTCTGATTTAGGCAAGTGCACATTGAATGTACATCTCTCCTGCTCTTCATTCAGTGATTGGCTACACAGGAGCTCATTCACTCCTTAGGCACTCATGTGTTGCAGTGCTTGGCTCATAAATCTTTTTAATTGTTAAAAGTCTTTAACTATAGAATGGGATTCATTATCCATTGTGTTTGCCAAAATGCTATTTAATAAGTTGCTTGTTTTATTAACCCTGACAGAAAAGAAAACAGGGTTCTTTATCTCCAGCTGTTGGAAACAGATACGGGATTTGTCTGAGTATTTTCCCTTAACACATTGCAAAATAAGTGTGTCTGACAGGTTCGGGGTGACTGGCCTACAGTTTGAATTCCACGCCCTCCCCTTCTGCTCCATCTCCCTGCTGAGCAGTACCTATCTCAGCAGCCTGAACATGCCTCTGAAACCATGTGTGGAAGATCATAAAAACACAGGTTTCGCCTTCAGCCACATTGGAGCTCCTGCACTATGATCATTCAGCACAGGAGATGAGAAAGTTACATTTTTGTTTTAATTGATTGTGGCCATATGGACTGGCATTACAAGAGACCCCTTTGATTCTCAGGATAAGATGTTATATTTTCTTTCAATAAGGCTTGGGTACGTATTACACACTGCCAGTGCAACAATTCTCTCACTTGTATAGAAGCATAGGTAATGATTGTTTGGCTGGGGGCTTTATAGAACAAAAATGTGAGACTATATGAAAGGAATGTTATCTATTTTAGTTTTGAGTGCAGGTAGATAGGGAAAATGTACATTATTGAAAGGGGAGGAAAGAAAATTAAGGAACTTAATTCATGTCTGCTAATTAATGCCAAAAAGTTACTGTGGTTATACGTGTATATTTGCAAAATTTATCTAAATAAACATGACTTCATGATGTCAAAATTGGCAATCCTTTTTTTATTAAAATTCACCACTCCCCTTTTGACTATTTTTTTTAAAGAAAAGCAGAGATAAATCCCAGTAGCACAATTAAAACACTAGCTAAATATTACTTTGTTGGGCTTAACGATAGATTACAATGTGTGCATAATGACCCAGTTCTAGTAATATCATCTGATTTAGTAAGGAAATCAGAGTCTGCCATATGTTCGCCAATAAGGTCTCGGAAATTCTTCTTCTTGTTCTTGATGTCTCAGCCAACTGCTAGCAAGGGGGAGGTTTTGTCCTGAAATCGCATTGTTTTTTAACACCAAACACAGTAAAGTCATGAGCATGTGGCTTATTTTATCACACAACCTCTAGGAGTGAGCAGGGGGTGAATTAACAACTTGCCACCTGCCTACTACAAATACCTTTATCTGTGTGTATGTATATATTCACGTTGCAAGTTGCAGGCCAGTCTGAAAGCTGACTTCTTGTTATCCACACAGGAAACTGTGCACTGTAAGTTTTAGGACACTTTAAATAATTACTCATGATAAAAACAATTTTGATTAAGTCCTTAGTATGTTTCTTCACAATTAGTATGATTATTTAATGCTAACTACCAAAACAAACAAAAGATCAGAGGAAGTCTGTGCTGTGCTTGACTCATTCATCTAAACATTTGTTGTATACCCACATGAACTACATTGTATTTATGAGCCAGTATATCTTTATTGACAAAAGACTAAATTCTGAGACTGGCTGAACACCTGCTGTGCACCTGCAATTCCCATGGACTACAAAGGAAGATTCATATTCTCCTCACTTCTTAAGATTTGACCGTTGGGTTATTTTTATATAAATTCCTGGACTGTCTCTTGTTTGTCTTATGTTTCTCAGCATCCATGTACTATATATGTATGGCATTTCCTTTTCTTTTGCTGACAGATAGAGTTCTGAACTACAGCATATTTAAGGACTTCATTCTGCAATATGCTGAGTGCCATTGGCACCCATTTTAGTCCATGGGAATTGAGGGGACGTTAGCATCCCTCAGGATTTGGCCAGCAGTAAACAAAATGTGCTCTGAAACAACCCCATGTTATCACTGCAACTCTGACAGGTGGGGCATGGAAATTTAGTGTGTTTCTTATTGTTGCTTTTTGCTAAGTTTTATACAATCACTATTCCTTTCTAGTAATGTTTGGGGTTTCTTTTGATTATTTAAATAACTTATAATATCAGAGAACTCTTCCAATAGCTCTTGGCAATGCATGTTTCTTAGATTCTCAGATCACTGTTGGCATAGGCTATGTCTCGATTGCAGGCTTCTTTTGGAAGAAACTTTTTTCAGAAGAGATCTTCCCAAAAAACTTCTTCCAAAAGAGAGTGTCCACACACAACAGTGCATCAAAAAAGCGATCTGCTTTTTCGAAAGATAGCATCCATTCAGTGTGGATGCTATCTCATTTTTAAGCTCTGATTACAATGGACGGAGTGGCCACCAGGGCACCTGTGCTTTTTCCTCTTTCCTCTTCTTTTGAAAGAACTCCCAATTCCTCTTCCATACACACCTTTTTCCAAAAGAGCTCTTTAAGAAAAAAGCTTCTTCCTCATAGAAGGAAGTTTACAAATGCTGGAAAACCTCCTCTGTTCTTTTGATTTACTTTCAGAAGAACGTGATTGCAGTGTGGATGTTACTCAGGTTTTGTTGAAAAAAACCAGCCTTTTTCCTGACAGAACTCTGTAGTATAGACATACCCATAATTTTGTGTAACTGTTCGTTGCAATGCAGTTGAAATAGTTTACTCTGACAAAGAATGGCTACTCTGCTGAAGTATTTCAGGATACTTCTGGTATCCCAAAATAACTATTCCTGCGTCTTTTGAACAAGCCCGTTATTTTGAAATATAACGGGTTCACTATTTCAATGTCCCTGAAAACCTCATTCCATGAGGAGTAAGAGCACTATTCTGAAACGTCCCTATTTCACAATTCTCTCGAAATAAGCTACGCAATTTGTGTAACTCAAATTGCATAGCTTATTTTGAGCTACAGGTGCAGTGTAGATGTGCACAATTTGACCAATAGCCTATATATGTATATCCTATTCTATCCTGGTCTCATTGACTGAATGGCCATTTATTTTAGTGGAAACAGAATTGTGTTATAAAATCCTAATGGTAATAGCCTATAGTTATAGATACATGCTTGTCTGTTGATGTTGATATGATTCAAGGTCTGGAATAATGGCAACTAGCACTAACACTTAAAATATTTAATAAATTTTAAGGCCAAAAAAAGGATCATAACATATTTTAGTCCAGGGGTGGGCAATAATTTTTGCAGGGGGGCTACTTCACCAACTTTGTTTCATGGCAGCCAGAAGGGGTAGGGCCTTAAGCAGAAAGGGTGTTTCCTTCAACCAGGACCTGGGGGAAGGGAGAATGTGCAAAGCTATTTGCTGTTCCAAATGGCTGGCGGCTCCCTCTAAGCACCAGACACTTTGAACAGCGAAAGATTTTGTGCAGTTTCCCATTCCCAGGTCTCGATTGGCCTTGGGGCAGGGAAGCAGCAGGGCAGGCCACAGACCAGATCAAATAGCATGGCGGACCAGATCCAGACTCAAGGCTGTATTTTGCCCACCCCTGACCTAGTCTGACCTCTGAATAACATAAAGCACAGAATTTCATCCAATTGCTCTTGTACTTAGCCCAATAACAGTGTTTGACTGCATTGTCTTGACACTAAACCATCAAAAATGGAAAATCTACCATTTATAGGTATTTACAGGTCAAAAATAGGATATTTCTACAGGAATGTCATTACATGACACTTAGCAGCATCTGTGTAGTCTTTATCAGAGGGGTAGCCGTGTTAGTCTGGACCTGCAAAAGCGACAAGGAGTCCTGTGGCACCTTGTAGACTAACAGATGTTAGCATAAGCATAAGCTTTCGTGGGCAAAGACCCACTTCTACAGATGTATGTGACGAAGTGGGTCTTTGCCCACGAAAGGTTTTGCTCCAATACATCTGTTAGTCTATAAAGTGCCCCAGGACTCCTTGTTGCTTGTGTAGTCTTTATACTTTCTCAGGGTATGTCTACACTACCCCGCTAGTTCGAACTAGCGGGGTAATGTATGCATACCGCACTTGCTAATGAAGCCCGGGATTTCACGAGGAGTAACGGTAGTTCGGAATAGGACCCTAGTCCGAACTACCTAGTTCGAGCCCCGTGTAGCCGCGCTACACGGGGTTCGAAGCAGCGGGGATTTAAAAATGGCGGCTCCCCGCTTATGCTAATGAAGCCCGGGAAATTCAAATCCCGGGCTTCATTAGCAAGTGCGGTATGCATACATTACCCTCCTAGTTCGAACTAGGAGGGTAGTGTAGACATACCCCCAGATACTTTTCCAAAAAGCCTCTTTTAAAAGAAAGCATCTAGACTACAGCCAGTACTTTCGCTTCTTTTCCAGGCAGTCTGGATGCTCTCTTTCGAAAAAGCACAGTTCGTGTTCAATAATGCCTTTTTTCGAAAGAGCACTTTTTCGATCGCGGAAAACCTTTTTCGACCACAAAAGTGATCTTTCGAAAAAAGGCATTATTCCTTGTAAAATGAAGTTTTCCATGATCAAAAAAACTGCCGCATTCTTTTGATTTACTTTCGAAAGAACACGGCAGCAGTCTAGACGCAGGGGAATTTTTTTCGAAAAATGACCACGTTTGTAAAAAAAACCCTGTAGTCTAGACACACCCTAAGGGTATGAATGCACTGCCACCCTAGTTCGAACTAGGGTGGCTAATGTAGGCATTCGAACTTACAAATGAAGCCTAGGATTTAAATATCCCGGGCTTTATTTGCATGTTCCCGGGCGCCGCCATTTTTAAATGCCTCGTAATTTGAACTAGCTGCCCGCAGCTACATGCGACACGGACTAGGTAGTTTGAATTAGGAGCTTTAATTTGAACTACCAAGTCTGCGCCGTGTGTAGCCGCAGGCAGGTAGTTCGAACTATGGGGCATTTAAAAATGGCAGCACCCGGGAACATGCAAATAAAGCCCGGGATATTTAAATCCTGGGCTTCATTTGCAAGTTTGAATGCCTACATTAGCCACCCTAGTTCGAACTAGGGTGGCACTGTAGACATACCCTAAGAGTCCAACATAAAAAAAATCTCCAGGAAAAAGGCTAGACTCAGCTTGTAAAGAAATGTACTTTCTAGTGATACAGATGGCTTCTTCCCTCCTTTCCTGCCCTTTCTCGTAAGCATCGTACAGACTGAAAGCATTTTAGGAGATTGTCTTGCCTCATCTTCAAGACACTTAACTTCCCTTTCAAAGCGGTTAGTCAGAATCTCTGGGCCTCTCTCCCTGTTTACAATCAACTAAGGAAGAAAACACAACTGGTTCAAGAGCTGGACACTAAGAAACCTGACTCTTAACATGTCAGTGAACTATCAGCACGTACTGAAACCATCATACAAAAGATCCGTAGCCTTCAGTAAATAAATGATTGATTTTCTGACTCTTGTATTTTTGGGGGAACGTAAAGGGGAGTGGTTGGCATCATGGCCATTCATGGTATTGTGAAATGCTTAATTAATTTTCTTAACCATCTTTAACTACTAGAAAGCTGTTGAAAGCAAAGGATAGGTCTGAGCAGAACATAGTAACAGCTGCTGCTGCTATTGCTGCTGCACTATGCCCTACATGCTGTGCAGCAACGTACAGTAAATGGACTAAAAAAGTTTGACTGTACCCTGCTGAGAATGGCAAAGATTGGAGATTTTTACATACATATTTTATAAACAGCAGCCTTGTCAAGATGTGGTACAAGTGCTTTTTATTAATACTACAAGCCTCTTAAACTAGAACACATTATTTGATAAAGTTTTATTAAATACAGGTTGGTGGATGGAGTAATTTGTATGTGGACCTTTTTGAGTTAAAGAGGGAATAACTACACAGGGTTCTGGTATTAATTAACTACTGAAGTTTTTTTTTTTTTTAAAGCTGTATAATTCTTTTAAAGCAACAGAGTCTACAAAGAAAAACAATGCTGTATTAACAGAATAATTATGCGATTCTAAATAGATTGCTTCACATTTGGTGGCAGGGAAAAAAGGAGAAGTTAAACACAGCGCTACATTTCTCACTTCCTTGGTCTCTTTTGCTTCCATGTCATCATTTTCTCAGACTGCATGCGCGTGTGCACACACACTCATTTTAAAGACAGCACTGTGAAAATGCCACAATCCCTTCTTTCATCACCCCACCCACTTCAATCTGAAAGCCAAAATCAACTAACATTTAATTAAGACAAAATAACTCTGATAGAATTATTATTGTATCCCAGAGGTCCCAGCTGGGTACCAAAACTCTCTTTTGCTAGGCATGGCCCATACATTTAAGGAAGTCCTGCCCCAAAGAACTTACTTATAGTTTAAGTATGTGAAGTGACACAATAATGGAAGAAAAGCAAAGAGGCGGGAGGGGCTGGGAGAAGGAGCACAAGGTAACAGGGAGATTATGATTGGAGTAATAAACATCTGTCACAATACGCCAGCTGCCTAGTCTCTGTCAAGTGGTTTGTAGGCATCCTGATAAATGTGAGTTCTAAGGAGGCATTTGAAGAAAGCCAATGTAGTGGCCCTCTATTATTTTTAAAGGAGCACTCTCCTTTAAAAATAACTTTATTAAAGTTATTTTTCTTTTCAGTATAGTCAAATCTACCACTTAGCTATTCCAAATACAGATCAAACAACTTGCCTTGTTATCTCTGCTTTAAGTAGAGATGCTGAAGTAGTATGAGCCAAATTTTGTTGTCAGTTACATCAGCATAAATCCAGATTAACCCTAATTTTGATTGAACATTTTATGATTTAGCTTCACTAAAGTCAGTGGCATTGCACTAATATAAATGAGAGCACAATGGACTAGATTCATTCCTGGTGTAACTTCTCTTGTTTCTTTAGCAATGCTGTTCTTTTCACCTGCACACACGTACATGCACACACACACTGAACATTCAAGTGTTGCACATGTATGTGGCAGTCATGTATAGAAAATGATGGGCAATAGGATGACTTCTTCTACCACTGTACTAAAGTTTAGTGTGGTAGAATAATATAAACTAGATCTTATTGACACAAAACCTAGACTTGATACTTTAGTTCTAAAAATGAGGTGGTTTTATGCACACTGTTTAGACTGGTGAACAGCATTCTCCTTTGCCCTTGCTCTCCTCACCTACTTAGCTCTTTCAACAGTGGCCCTTTGAGTATCTTGATCACCAGCTCAGTTATTTTGGATCTCTTAGTTGTGTCCTTACGAAGGCCTCAATTCAGGACATAAGTTGTTAAGTCCATCCCTAGACAGGAAACACTTAAGCACTGGGACTTGCACATGAAATTACATGGTTTTTGGAATTGGTATATTTTACTGAATCAAGGCCTAAATAATAAATCCTGCCTTAGCTCATTGGTAAGCCATGTACATACCACCTATCTGCAGGCAACACTGACCATTTTAGAAATTCTTAGAACCCAACCAGATGGTTTTCGGTGTCATGCAGGAAAGTGTTGTCCTTAGCACTCAAATTGCTCTCACTTATGATTTGCCTAGGTAGCAATGGATTCTTACTTTGTTTCAGAAAGGCGTTGTTCCCCTCACTCCCTTGTGGCTTGCTTCAATTGCTTTCTTGAGGTGGATCCTTAAAGAAATAGCAATCAGAAAGTTGCTAATTGCTTTTTTTATTTTATAGTGCCAGCTTTGATTTTATTTTCCTCTGGCAATAAAGTATTATTAAGAGTTGATGGATTTGATTTTTTTCCCACTTCTAAAAATTCCCAACAAATGCTCAGTTAGTGTTTAGTTTCCCTTTGTGGAGGCAAATTTCATAATAAATAAACAAGACCCTGAACATGCATTTGTATTTTGTACATGAGCTGCATTTTTTCTATCATTTTGAGAAGGCTGGCATGAGGCCAACTCAGAAAGCAGTTTTTGACATTTCTTTAACTCAATCCAAAATGTAAATTCCTCTTAAGGAAAAAAAATAAAACTTTAAACCTTGGAAGGAGTAACCAGCTGACCAGATTGCCAATCCACCACATGTAGAGAACACTTTCAGTACAAGGCTGTCTTCACAGCCACACCATTTGTTTGTTATATCAAGCTGTGTGTTAGAAAACCCTGCAGCAGAGGTGTGTACTTTATATATCTATTTATTTTGATTACACAGAGCTTTGCAATATTGATCATGAAAAGTGCTATATAAAACAAGTTGCTGATATATATGGCAGTGAATTTGGCAGGGTTAACTGTTTTGCCTAGAAAATGGGCCTAACTTTCTTAAAAGTAAGTCAGAAGTTAATAAATCTTATCTCCATCTGCCCTGAGTTTCTCTGCTTATTGTAATAACTCTGATGTTTTACTAATTCTATTTCCAGCTCTATAAGGGCTGCTGCCTCTCTCGCTCAAGCTCTCTCTCTCTTTTTACTTCTAAGTCAGTAAACTATGATGTATGTGTCTCTCCCTGAATAACGTTATTATATGATGCTGCTGGAGCACTGAATAGCTTGGCTGTGGACTGCTGAACCCTTTGAATGTAATTGTTTTAACACCATGAAATGAAGTAATGCATAAAATTGATAATAAACGGATATCTCTCTGCCTCTGCATGCAAATGAGCACTTAGCACCAGGGCACAGATGCCACCATTGTTTCCCCCCTGAAAATGACAAAGTAAGTGAAAATATCTACCAAGGGCTTAGAAAGTACGGTAGCTGCATTTTCTTTATTTTTTAGATTTTCACAGAGTTGGAAAACCAAACTGTCTTGCCAACTTTTAGAAAAGGGGCTGGATAATGCAGGGATAATGTCCAAGGTCATGAGTTTTTGTTGGGTTTCTTTTTTCTTTTCATTTTCTTTTCTCTCTTTAAGATAAAGAATGTAGTTATTAATGGTTCTCTTCCAATTTCATGTGTTCAGTTTTGCCATCCTCATTTTTGTTTTGGGAACAAAGGCCGTATTTTATCTCCATGTTTTGCTTTCTTCCCCACCTTCTCCTCACAAAAAAGTACAGCTAGAATCAATGTATAATACCCATTAATGTGAAGTTATAACTATTAATACTTCAGATCTGGTTGCAGCCTTGGCTTTTATCTTTATTTGTTTTCTGGTTTTAACTTTTAACTAACAAATATGTCAAAGGTATAAAACCATTACTTAATGTTTTAGAAGTCTTAAGCGGGTTTTACTGGATTCTGCATATTCCCAAATCAGAGAGAGCTTTTTAAGAGTTATGGAAATTGATATAAGTGGCTTTTTATTTTGTGAGCTAATCCTTTCCCTTGCAGGGATTATCTAAATTCCCATTCATTTCATACAGAGATCTGACTGGGAGAAAGAAAATCTAAATAGATAAAAATGATTAGCTTGATCATTTTTTATCCTTGCTCCTTAACTAATACAACAGTTAAAAGTTAATTGCTGCATAAGATGGGCATGTTGAGGATCTCATATTCAGTACTGGTCCATGTTCATATTTAGAAACCATCTTATCTTGGATTTAGGGAAATCAAGGCAGATTATCAATGCCAATGCTATTGATGTGACCTCAGCTGCTCAGGGTCAGTTGGCATCTTGTTTTTTTTTTTTCTTCCTCTTGCTCTCTACTAGAGAAGAGCCATGGAAATTTGAAATCTCATACTTATGCACTGATGAAAGATCAGCTGGTAGTTTAAAATTTTCTTCCCTGTCACCAGCAATGAGGCTGGGATGAGGTGAACAAGTTATTCCTCTTTCCTCCTTAAACTAGAAGAGTTGGCATGGGAAATTCATTCTCCTCTATCTCCCAGCATCATAAAGAAGCAGCAGGTATAGTGATTCAAAATCTATTTCTGTCTGATGGTATTTATCTGCCATCATAAAATGTGATACATATATATTTGTGAAAAATGCTTAACCCTCCTTCCAAATTCTTAGGTTTGGGTGATTGTTTGTGGATTTAGACTGTGACCATTGTCATTACTAAGATCCAATATTGTTTTGTGACTTCAAAAGGTGTGAGTGTAAGTGCCAGTTGCTGAGCTGACAAAAATTCTGGTAAGAAATAGTCATGTAGGAAGTCAGTTATTCCAGGAAGAGCTGCAGGAACTGAAGCTTGTGAGACTGTAAATCCATAGTGGCACATTAACTGTTTGATAGAAGGAAAAGTTTCTACAGCTTTCCTGCAGTCACCTCATCAAGCATACTTGTGAAGAGTATGATTTGCAAAAAGTATTGCAATCCTTTTGTTGCCCAGAGCTGCTGAAATGTTGCTCACAAGCAATTTTTCTTTACAGATACAAGACATGATATGGCCATAAGTGTATTTACCTGTAAGTAAAGTGTTTGCCAATTAAACGGACAAACATGAGCATTTGTAAAA
This sequence comes from Pelodiscus sinensis, assembly GCF_049634645.1. Classification (NCBI taxonomy): domain Eukaryota; kingdom Metazoa; phylum Chordata; order Testudines; family Trionychidae; genus Pelodiscus; species Pelodiscus sinensis. Next base: position 99,199,959 of record NC_134712.1, read on the forward strand.
TATACTGGTTTCTATACCTTGGCTTAGTTGGATAAAGTTGCCTTTAGTTTTATCAAATAGCTTTTCAAATCCAGGTGTTCTCCTTCACACTATGTTAAATTTTCCCACACACTCCACAAAAGTAGAGTTCGTGGTCTCATGAGAAATTCATAGACATTTAGAACTATAGGCTCAAATATGGATCAGGTTTCCAAATTATTTCAATTCCAAGATCCGTTGATCAAAGGAAGAACAGTGAGCGTGTTAATAGGTTATTTTCATTGACAAATGATTAACAGGAATAAGAATCAGAATTCTAATGAGAACAAATGGCACTCAAGCAGGTTTGTGATGGGAGTCTTTTAAATATCCAAAGGCTTTCCTTTCATAGAGAATCTGGTAAAAGACAATCTGTTCCAAGAAGGGCCCCTGAAAGTGTACATACATAATGGAAAGGCATTAGAAAGGGGGTAGGTAATGGATGATAAGTTGAACTATGTAAAACATTAGCAACAAATCTCCAACCGTACAAATTTGCATGGTAGAGTGTTGAGAAAACCAAGACAGACTTACACTGAAACATAAAAGTGAGGAGACATTTGTGTTTTGATGTGAAACTCAGAGATATTTGACAATCTTTCTTTGAAAGTTTGGGGTTTGTTCAAACTTGACGTTTGAGGTGAAACTCAGGAGTATAAAGAACGCACTTCAATCAAAACAGAAAATGAAGTTCACATGGACTGCTGAGAACCAACCTAACTCTTAAAGAAGTATGATGCCAGTCAGTTGCCATATAAGTCTTCAAATACCAGTTTGCATTCACCAGCTTGCATTTCATTACCAATTCTGATAAAATTGGAGCAAATTGAAATTGAACTTCAAATTCAAACTGTACCCAAATATTTATGAAGTTCAAAAATAGTCCCATTAGTACTGCTGGTTGCTTTCCAAATGCACTTATGTCATGCCTCTTGCTTTGGCCAGAATATTGTTGGAATGAAGGCCAAGGTCACATCATATTCATCCTAACTGCAGTAAAGAAATACTGGAAATCTTACAATAAATAGTGTTTATAATGTTTTTTTCAGGAATATTTACCCATCAGACAATTTGGGCTTCGCTTCCTTATTCTCAGGAACAAGCTACTTTAGTGTTTTACCTTCTCACCAGTGTCTCTAATTTCTTCCTGAGGGATTGTACTTGGCAAGTGAACAAAAGCTGTTGGCAGAATGTGGACTTTCTTCACTTGTTTATCATGAATGACTATAGTACTTCCTTTGTCTGTGTTACATATTTAGCTAGTACGCACTTTGGGGCATGAGCTGTCCATTACTATGTGTGTTCACTATGCCCAGCACAACGGGGTCCAAAGTAGCGCAGTACCAAAACCAAATGATAAATACCAATAATAAAAGAGTGGCTGCACTTTTTTTGCAAAGCAGTGTGTCTAGCAGCCTGCAACAAATGAATACACTCAATATGTTTGTTTTGATTTCCTATCAAGATATCAAAAAGAGCAGACATAACTTGTAGCCTAATGTATGCCATTTACAGTAATATCTCTGTGCCCTTTAAGTTGAATATCCAAAGTTACCTTGCTATGAATGATTTCTGATATGAACCTGCTACAAAGAGTACTCAGGTGGCTTGCAGAGAGCTGCCGTAGAGCCTTAAAACCAGACTAACCTAACAACAGAACTTAACGAATCTGGAACCGATTGAAAATTATTTGCAAATAATTGAAAATACTTTGCAAATGGAACAAAATCATGGACTGAAAAGCATCATCTTCAGACAACTTTAATGTTCAGTGAGTTATCAAACAGTGTTGCAGCTTTCTTATTTCTAAGTATTTTACTGTGTACTTTTGACAGCATTGATAAACCTCTACAAATTGTGGCACTAAGGTGTAACCAGGCAGGTGAGTGAGTGGTTTCTCTCTATAACTTTGCCAGGCATACATAGGACTATAAAATTAGTATCTGTCTGTGCTTTCTTTTACAGGTGTAGCATGACTACTAAATCTCCCATATATGGAGCTCAGCTCAGGGAGGTCCTCTTCCCATATCTTTACTTTTATAGAAGAATACAGTATCCTGTGCATAAGAGAGTGAGCAGTGTTATGACTACAAAGATGCACTAAACACCACCTTGGAAGAACTGGTTAGTAGCAGGCCCACCAACAAGGAGGTAGTGGGGTAACAAAGGGGGCAGTTGCCCCAGGACCCAGCAATTCAAAAGGGCCCAAGGCTCCCAAGTGCTACTGCCCCTATTGTAGGAGCAGTAGTGGCCAGAGCTCGTTGCCGGAGCACCATGCGGCATGCTTAAGGCAGCCTTCAGGGCTAGCTGTGGGAGTAGGGGAGCCAACATGTGCACTCCAGGAGCCTCTGAGGGCTGGATGCCCTCGGCCCCTCCCGTACTGCCAGAGTCCCCACCTCTTCCAGGAGCACAGAGCTGTCCCCCCTCACCTTTCCCACAGGCCTGGCAAGTCTGTCACCCTCCATGGTTAGTAGTGGGCTGTAAATGGAGCTCAGTGATGAGAAAATGCAATAGTTCATTGGTAAGTACCATCAGTTGGACATAAAGGTTAGTGTATGTCTAGTGTATGTACATGAACAGCAGTGGAATGTCAGTGATGGAACAAGTTAATTGGGAGAGCAAGCCCAACAGATCTCAGTGTGCAAACTGGGAATAATAATAACGGAGACAGAGGATGCAAGAAAGGACATGTATTATCTAGTCAGGGTTTGATCCTGCAATTTGCCACATTGGGCTGCAATCCACCCGGTGCTTGTGCATAATGAATTGCTGGACTAGACTCAAGACCATAAGCATTTTAGCGTAGAAGAGCTGTTTGGGGAGCACCTAGCACAGAAGAGCTTCTCTAGGCACTTCTGTGGTGTAAATAATAAACAATATGAATAGTTTTCAAATTCAAGCATATATTTAGGGGACATTTTCTCACTCTTCATTCAACTCTTGTATGGTGCACATGCAGTTGTTGCATTTTTAAAAACTCTTCGCTCAGTTAAAAAGATAAGGGCTATAAGAAAAAATGGTGACACTGGGAAAGACAGAATATTTCAGCCTATTGTTGTTGCTTTAAAACTTGTGAATCCATTTAGAAACTGAGTATGCAAATGATGTCTACTCGTCCCCATAGCACAAGAACCTCATCAAATGACATTAATAGGCAGGTTTAAAACAAACAAAAGTATCCATCACTAAGGAAAGGCTTCAATTACAGATACCTTCTCTGAAGGTTTATCAGTAAATGGATTACTAGAAACAGGGTTTCTAGCTTGGCTGAATGTAATTTTCATCAATATAATCACTATGCTCATTTAAAATTAACTTCCTCTTCCCTCTCTGACTGTATATAAAAATATAACCCTTTTATAGTATTGCTTGTATATGTCTAAAAACTTTTTAAGCTGCTTTGGCTTTTGAAATTTGAGATTAAATATAATTTAATTGATGACCTGTTGCTGGTTTTGCCCATCTTCTAAGAGTCTCTTAGAAATTAGAGCTTCCATCTAAACAAGAATAACTTGTTAAAATAATTTGTAATGGGACATGCTTTCCCCTATTTATATATTCAGTAATTCTCAGAGAAGGGGATTTTATTGCAGCCACTTGATGCATCACTGTAATGGAAAAAAGAAGGCAGAATCTAGTACATCTTCAGCAGTGGGAGGAGATAGATTCAGTCTGACCTTATGTAGTTTAATATAGAAACTCATTCTACTCTTGCTAATAGCTGAGCTGTTCCAACCAGTGAGGAATGCTTTAAATAAGACTGACCGCATGCAGCATCAAGATCACGCATACATTTGTTTAAAATTGATTACCTCATTTTCTCATTAAATCATATGTATAGTAATGATCCACTCTTAAACTGATGTGGTAGAAGTCAGTTCCAGAAGAAAAACCATAGGTGACATGAACAATCATAATTCTTAGATGTGACAGGTGCTACTTCCACCCATTCCCTCCTCCCTTCCCCTCCCCCAATGGATACAGGGGAGAGGAATTACACTTCTATATAAATAGGAGCAGTTGTATTCCAGAGTAAGTTTCACCTTTGCAGAAGGGCTGGGACTATTTGAATCCATGTCCTCCTTCAGCAGGCCCAATTAGTCTCTCTACCCTCTGATTATGGAGAAGAAAACTTCAACTTTCTTTTTGTGCCCAAGAAACAAGTATCATGCCGTCATGGTGAGGGGTCTCACAAAAACAAGGAGAGCTTTGCTTCAGCAATTACATTATATAAACAACACAGAAAATGCAGCCTACAATTTAGCTGCTACCCGTAGTTCTCAGTTTTGCTCAGCAACCTCAGAGCTCTTCATGCCAACCTGCAGGATGACTTCTGGTACTGAAATGGGAGATAAGCTCCTTTGCATATCTGATTCTGGTTGTGTATGATGAATGCCTTTTAGGATCTATTCTAGACCACATTGTCTGGAAAACATACCATTCCATTCCTAAGCAGAACTTTAGAACAGCCAGATACTTCACCCAGAAAATCCATTATCACTTTTGGACTGCACCCACTGCTTGCTAGAATAAATTCATACTTTGTGAATGTTTCTCATTATATTCCCAGATTCGCTATATTCCTGAATTAGTCCTTTAGCTCAAGTGTCAGAAATCTATGATGTGATGGTCCAGAATTCCCACTGTGTTTCAAGTAAATGATTAAGGGGGAATTTCAGCAATTAACTCTGATTTTTTTTTCTTCACTTCACCAGGTCCACTTACTGCAGGCTCATATGACTGCCATTTTCTATTTGGTGTTTCACTCTAGTCCACAATCTGTTGGTGAACAGTCTTTGAACTTCATTCAAGCAGGTATAGGCTGCATGGAGAAGCAAGGTTAGATCTATTTTTCATAGTAAAAAATATTAAAAACTCTGGTTCTCAGCCACGTCTTTGTGTTTATTTTAAATTGTTTACAGACTTTAAAGATTAACTCTAACTGGTACAAAACACAGACATCTCTAGGAGTAAACAAAGCTATGATATGTTTGAAAATATGCTGTTATAGTTTTCGCTAGGGAAAACTGATCTGTATTTATGAGCGTATGTTCCTATGAGAAATTTTTAAGCTGCACTAACCTGCACTGACTCAGGCAGGATTGGGAACTCCTATGAACTGATAGGTGCCTACCTTTAGCAAAATTAAGACATTAATAAAAGAGACCTGTGAGTGGGGACATACAAAATATTCACTGTTAGTGCTGCGTGTCCATATAGACGCAGAACAACACTGGCTCTCTGCATCTGATTAATTGGAGCTGCCGAACTCTTCCTCCTCCCAAACCCTGTTACAGAATAGGTGCGTAGAGAGGAGCAGGAAGAGGTCACAGGCTTGAATCCCCCCCCCCCCCACCCCCCAACTCAGTGTACTGGTCAACACAACTGGACTGGAGACGGGGGGAGGGAGTTGTAATTTGCTGTTAATAGGGCAAAAATACGTAAGTAGCTCCCCTGGTGCAAGGGGGAAGCGTGGAAGGAATTGTGTCTAAAATGGGTGTCTCTGAGACATAGTGCTTTTCCCAGGCTGGTTCATGGGTGGTACAGCTTGTGCACCATCCGCTTCCTCCAAGGTACATGAGAAGGCTAAATCTATCCCTTAAGAATACAAGCCATATGCAAGCCTTCATTCGCTACTGTACATACATGCTCTTAGTATGATGTACATATATACATATATACAGATCTCCTGTGTGTCTGGAAAGGTATATGAACAGTTGAGTATTTTACCCAATTACAGCACAGCCCAATGGCTGGTGATGCAGTTGGGTGCAGATTCCAGTTCCACCTCACATAGGATTTCCTTACTCCATTAAATAGCTAATGAATGGACACCACAGTCCATTTGGGTTGAATACCTTATTTTGAAACTGGGACTGCTTGCAGAGTAAGATACCACTCAGTGCAAATTAGGGAGGCAAAATCTGTTCCTGAAACTTGTGGCATCTTTAGTTAGACTTTCCAGGATAGGTCACTTTAAAGTGTCTTCATTTGGTTGGAAGTGAGGAGGACAGAAAGTCCAGAGCACCAAATAAACTGTCCAACATCTTACATTGAGTCTTTGGCTCTGATTCTGGGCCCTATGGTCCTCAGCACCTTTCTGTCAGGACCAGGATTCAAAGTGCTCTCCTCTAGAATTGCCCAACATAATTCCAGATGAAGTGTATAAATGGAACCCCCAGGCTGGCCTTTTATATCCTCTGCTAAACACCTTTTAAGTCTCTTTCCCTGTAATTCCAAATCCTGACCAATTACAACCAGAATCCACTCTACCCCAGTATCTACTTTGAGTTTCTCAGACTCTTGCCAGACTTTTCTATTAAGAGGAGGATCCCAAGACTGACTCCCCATTGTGCTTCCTGCATGATCTTTTTGGTCTCTCCTTACTCTAAATCCAGAGCCCCATTTCACTCCAAACTTCTCTTTATAGCCACTCCTGAGCTCCAGGGTTTCATCTGTAAATAAGCTTCGTGCACTCCCCAGGCCCAGCCAGGTAGCCTAATTGGTCTCTCGGGCCCATATTAAAACTTTTCAGAATGTGCATGGGGTACAGACTTCATCAGTCTCTGAATACCCTATCATTCACCACTAAGTCAATCTGTGCAATCTACAAATTTTATCAGCAACAACTTTATATTTGCTTCTAGATTATTGCTGAAAATATTGAATAGTGTTAGACATAATATCAATCCCTGCAGAACTCCACTAGAAATAGCCCACTTGCTATTAACCAATTAACATTTGAGATCTCTTAGCTAGTCATTGACCCATTTAATGTGTAGTTTATTGATGTTGAGCTAACCAGCTATCTCAGTCTTTCCCACTTGCCCTTTTTTAATGTTAGCATATTAGCATTATTCCAGCCTATTGGAATTTTCCCAGTCTTCCAAGATTTATTTAAAAATTAAATCAGCTGAGAGTGATGTCCTTAGCCAAATCTTTTAGTACTCTTGAATACAAGTTATCTGGCCTGTTGATTAAAATTTTTATACTTAGTATAACATCCTCCTTAGTTACTAATAAACTGGAAAGACCAATCCTCCTTAGTTATTAATAAACTGGGAAGACCAATCCTCCTTAGTTATTAATAAACTGGAAAGACCAATCATCATCTTCTTGTGAAATATGTAAATCTTCTTTCCAAATACAGAACAGAGCTTTTTATTCAATACTCCTGCTTCTTCTGCACTTTTATTGATAGTTTTACTATCTCCAGCTAGTAACAGGCCTCAAAATATTAGGAACACTTCTTTAGTCTGTAATATACTTTTAAAAACCTCTTTATTGTACTTAGCCTTTACAGTCATAGATATTTCTTTGATGACTTAACTACCTTTATCAATTTACATCCCTATACATTTCCCATCTTTTATGTATTGCATTAATTTTAATTACTGCCTTCACTTCATCACTGAACCAGGATGGGCCAAAATGCCCCTTCAAAAGACATCATCTTTGGGCAGAGACAAATAATGGAAATGTCTGCCTTAAATATGAACATTTCAGAAAGCAATGAGCGACTGATAATATGTAATTAAAATGGAGGCTATTTTGTAACTTTAATTATAGTTACACCCACTCCTGGGAACCCACTTTGATGAACATACAAACTAGTGAGGTACGAAGGTACATGCTACTGTTCATTTAATGTGTTCATGTTAAAGACAAAATTTAGTAGTGTTGCATTGTTTTTTAAAAGCTCCAAAGTTGTCACATTTTAACTGCAGAATTATGGCTTTGGGGACATGTAATAAACTCTTTGTAAAGATTTTCATTTACATTTTTCTAACTTTTTCCCTCCAAGCAACTTCACTCATATTTTCCCTCAGCTTTGAGAAACTAGTCCTTTTGAAGCTCCAGGTGTAAGTGTCAGGGCTGAGGTTGGGGGGTAGTATATATTTAACTTCCAGACCAGTGATTAATTCAACTTTTTCCATCTTATTGAGATCAAAGTTAGTTATAGATCACCTTCAATGCAATATCTTTTGTGTAAGAAGGACATTATCAACTGATGTTTTACTACTGTAATACTATAGACTACAGTAGATCTAATTTACTCTACAGCATGGCTTTCCTTCACATGTGGTTTAGTCAGTGATGGAATTGACATGATGCCACACCAATATTTCCCACCATTGTTAGTTGAAAAAAGGTGCAAAAGTGAGAAAATTGGAGCCTACCTGTATACGCTTCTCTTCATCCTCCCCCCCCATTCAAACATATATTTTGTAGTGAGACCAAATGTTAAGACAAAGTGGTCTCCTTGGCTCAATCAGCATAAGGCACATTTTCTAATCCTTTTATTATCCTCATGACTCTTCTCTAAACCAACTCCAATTTTTCAATGCCTTTCTTGAATTGTGGACACCAGAACTGGACGCAGTATTTCAGCAGCAGTCACCCCAGAGCTAAATTTAGCTTTTTACTCCTACTCAAAATTCTCCTTTGCATCCAAGAATTATACTAACTTTTCTGGCTATAGCATTGCACAGGGAACTCATATTCAGTTGATTATCCTCCATGATACCCAAACCTTCTTTTTCAGAGTCACTGCTTCCCAGGACAGAGTCCACTTTTGTGTTAGTATGGCCTACATTCATTGTTCCTTCACATGTACATTTATATTTAGGTATAGCAAAATGCATATTGTTTGCTTGAGTCCAGATTATCAAGCAATCCTTACCATTCTGTGTCAGTAACCCTGCCTCTTCATTATTTACCAGTCCCCCAATTTTTGAGTCATCTGCAAATTTTATCAATATTGGTTTTATGTTTTCTTCCAGGAAATTAATAAAAGTGTTAACTAGTATAGGGCCAAGAACAAATTCCTGCAGAGTCCCATGAGAAACACACCCACTCAATTATTATTTTCTGCTTACAGTTATGTTTGACAACCTGTCAATTATTAGCATTTTTAATCTATTTAATGTGTGCCATGTTAGTTTTATATTTTTCTAGGTTTATTTTTGTCAAAATGTTATAAAGTACCAAGGCAAATGACTTAAAGAAGTCCCATTCTGATGCTGGTCTTTGAAGATGCTGACCTGGTTCACTGTAATATTATAAACTGGAATTGCTTTATGTGGTATTCTCACTACTTTCATCTACCTACCTTTTCTTTAACTTTTTCTTCCTATTTAGTGAACAATAATTAATGTATAACGACCTCGGCACAGAGCATTTCCTGAAGATTACTGACCAGCTGGGAGGGAGCTGATGGCCTGAGGTGCAGCTGTGGGCTATAAACCCCAGATGGCCATTAATCCTGAGGAAATGCACCGCGCTGAGTTTGTTATTACTCGTATAAAATAGTTTTTACATCTTTTTAAAGTACCTTTCAGAGGGGAGCTTTCTATTGGCCTGTCCAGTTCTGTGAATGTGACATTGCGGATGCTGTCCTCACTTTGCATGTGTGTGTGTACGAAACATTTGAGAACATAAATTGTCAATTTGCCTTACTCAACAGATTATTCAAATATTTTCCATAGTTGTATAATTCAGAATAGGTCTCTCACACTGTCTCTCCTATTGCAAAACAGTTTTTTTAACTAAAAAAAAAAAAATTATCTGCTTATCCTAACAGGTTGCATGAAATTTTGCAAACATAATAAAGATACATTTTGTTGTATTACACTCTCATGACACTTGTATTTTCAGTGGAAATAATTATCATTCAGTAAAAATAAATATTATTGTGGTGGTTAGTTTTCATTATTATCTAGTATAATAACTCATCAAAGTGTATCTTCAGCATAGTATCTTTCTGCAGGTGAGCACCTCATTAACTTAGAAACCTAAGTCATATTTCAATTCCTAATTTAGGAAGTTAAGATTTTTTAGTGCCTAACCCACTTCTGATATATAGCTTTCAAATTCTCTTTTCTTAGCCAAGTCAAAATCATTATTCTATGGAAAAAAAGTTGCGTGTTTCTCCTCACTGAAGACTTTTTTCCATGCTATATGGCTACTTTTCAGATCCCAGACTTTTTGTTTGCATTGCTGTTCAGTACACAATTAGAAGACTTTTTGTAATGGGAAAAGTATGTTTTTCATTTTCATTTTTCAATCTTTTTTGCTCGAATTTTCAGAAGAAATTGTATTTGGGCAGAGACCAAGCATGGAAAATTAACTCTTAAATATGAATCTTTCAAAAAGCTATGAGCAACTGAAAAAATGTAGTTCGAATGGAAGCTGTTTTGTAATTTACACTATAGTTATTTCCCGAGCATCCACTGTGATGAGCATACAAACTATTGAGATATCCAGGTGCATGTAGGACCTCTTTAATTGAGAAAAAATGGAGCAGTACTGGATTATTTTTATAAGCTCTAAAGAATTAATTCTAGGCAGTATTCTGAATTTTCCTGCCCGTTCCGAAGAAAGAAGGCAAACAAGGCTGTGTTCCCATGCAAAGCTCTCCAAGTAATCTTGAGTAAGAAATCAGTGTATCACAGAAATCCAATTCATTAAGAATATGAATAATTATTGTCCATGTAATTCCACATGACACACACATTTGCATTTGGCCTGGTTGGTGCTCTACAGTCAACATTTGGAAATTTGAACCATATGGAGCATGATGCTTTGTTTGTATGGAAATTAACTCTGACATCTAACATGGTTTGTTTTCTAAATCTAACAAGCCTGAACATTACAACTTAAATGTTCCATATGACTTCTCTTACAGAAACCCAGTAATGTAATTAGAAATGGATTTGAAACAAAATGCTCAACCAAATACACCCTTTGGTGTTTGAATTTGTATCTCCACCTTACTTTTCAACCTGGACCCAACTCTAGGTATAATGAGATCATTTCTTGGACTGATGGTCTCCCACTTTGTAGTACAATTTGCACCTGCAAAAACACATTCACCCATTCTTTTTGCAAGCCTTTGCAGTGGAAATCTGAGTGCAAACACCTCTATCTATCTGAATTTCAATGGAGCAAAAATGTGGTTATAAATGTGGGTTCAAAACATTTCCATGTCTACATTAAGCGTGAGAAATGCAACAGAGTTTGGGTACTTGGAAATATCTCAAACCGCTTTGGAGTTTTGTGAATCTTTTTCAAGCTCATAAATGTTTTTTTTTTCCTCAAGATAAAATCACTTAAAAGCATCTTATCATCATTAAAGGGAATGCTGAATTATGCAGGATGCATGGAACAATAATTTCAAAAAACAGACTAGCACAGGTAGATGCTATATGCACCATACTGGATCAACTGCTTTCCTCCCTTTGACCATACCATCTCTTTGTTACTATGATCCAAATGTTTCTATTGTTTTTGATTTGACAAACTTGTTTCAGTTTTCAAGTGCATTTCAGAAACACGAACGTGGCATAACCGCTGTTTATTTCATTGCACTCTCATTGATTTAAATGACGGCAGAATTAAGCCCACCGAATGTCAGTTATGGGGTGGTTATCTCCCTTCCATTTCCCTTTTATTCTTTTTTTCATACTCTCTCTCTATTGATTTTCTCTCTGCCCACTCCATTCTCCACCGTCACACTGGATTTTCACTGGATGCACCCTTTCCCCTCCCACTCCTTTTTTTAGTTTCTTGTAAATGTAACTTGAATTTGCTAATTTTGGAGTTCTATATTGAACATTGCTCCTCAAAGTGCCCTAAGCAGGTGTAAATATAAGCAAAATAAGTTTGCCCATCCTAGAGCTTTATGGTTCTTTTTTTCTTGCATTTTTCTAAGGAATACACCCGGCACCTTCCTGTTAGAAAGGAGATGATATTTGATTGCCTTATAGCTCTGTAGTCTTTGGCTAACTATGATACTCAGAAAGCATGTGATGAACTCTTATTGCTAGAGATATTTTTAGATTAAAATGCTTTTTAATGGAGGGGAAGGTAGAAGAAAGCAGGAGTCCTAATTCGTCTTTGTTGAAGACAAGCTATGACCACTCTGCTTTTTCTTTTCTCTTTTGTTTAGGCAATAACTTTTGAGAACTTGTAGGAGGAAAATAAAAATATAGATCCCTGACAAAGATACACAAATAGGACTGTAATTTTTTTTCAGGATGGGGTGTGCATGTGTGTTCTTGTGATAAAGCTGTGAAGTTTTTGGCTGCCCTTTTCTGGCTTCTGTTGTTTTCTGGGGGCTCAGTGGGATAGATAGTTTGTGCTGTGACGGGACATGCCAACAAATTGCATCACTTCTGCCTCGGTGGCCGAGGACAATGGCATGCCATATGCCTATGGCAAGAAATGAATGGGGCTCATTTACACTGGCACTGGGTGTCTTCAGCCCTGTCAGTCTTCAGAGGCTATCCATGGCAAATTGGAAGGTCGCACCGGAGCAGCAGCAGCATGAAGAGATGCAGCATGAAAAGCTTCCAGCATTCATAACTTTATGAACGACATTCAGCTTTGAAAAGAAAAAAAAAAGCCCAAACCACACACTTTATACATGTATCCCATGCTCTGCAACTTAACCTTTCATTCTCAGAAAGAAAGAAAATCACCAGTTGTTTCTCCCTGGGCATTTGTACACCAATACAAAAAAATCTTTGAGTAAATTCCAGCTGCAAGCAGAAAACAAAAACACAGTAGGTGTCATGCTTCGTGCATTCAAAATAGTTTCTCTACTCAAATAGACTGCCACAAAGATTTGCCCCAAAGTTGACCCCAGTGCCTCTAGCTTGCACTCCTGCAACAACAAAACTCATATTTGACCTCTGACCTTCCTCGCAACACATCATTTGTTTCCATGTGTTGAAGCAAGGGATGATGGGTGATGATTAAAGACCAATGGTTCTGTTGACCTGAGACGCTAATGAGGATGAAATGAGAAGGTCAATGATCATCCTCACATGGCAAACCAAGACAAGTAGCTAATCTGTTGTTAATTGTCCTTTACATTTGTTTTAAGGGCAGCAGCAGAGATAGGTAGCAGTCATATGTCTCCCTTCTTTATAATCACAGTAATTAGCATCATAATTAGAGTTAGGCACGCCTGGGGAAGCCTGAAACCTGCTTGGCAAGCAGGATTTTATTTTATTTTATTTTATTTTATTTTAAAATTTACATGAATTCAAAGCACAGAGGCAGAAGGTTTCCCTTCATCTCTGTATCAAGTACAACAACCAAGACAGCCAGGAGTGTACTGGCAATCAAAATAGGCCCGGGAAATGGGTTGAGAACAGCCCTCCCCATGATGTAACTCCTGCATGCCCCATGATGTAACTTCCTGCATCATGTCCGGCACGCAGCGCAGGCGGCGGGTCAGGCTCTGCATACCGCATACAGCGCGGATGCAGAGCTGCTCGGAGTGAGGGGCAACGGCGTGCAGACACGATGGCCCACCGGGAAATTCCTGGTATCCTGCCAGGCCAGTCTGCCCCTGAAGGTAGCTACAGTGCAAGTTTTTCTTCCTCTATCCTCCCCCCAGGCTCTTTACTCTGGCCTGTAGGAGCCACTTCTATGGTTCAGTCTCCATGGCTAATCACTTCTTAGACTCCCCTATAAGCCTGTTAACATCAATCTTGCTTATTTAAATGATATTGGGAACTGGACTCAGACCACCAAAACTTTCAAAGGGACTGAACAACTACCAAACAAGGATTGGTCACTGATACTGTGGTTGTGCAGTTCAAATGGAAAACAGGTGAGAAAAATTCCTTTCCTCCCATTTCCAGTCCTTTGAGCTATTCTCACAGGTATGCAGGTGTGTGCATAAACATTTCCTTGAAGATTCACTTTTCTAAAGGTTCCAAAACTTCATAGACATAGAGCAAGTCAAAGGGAAAACCTAATTAAGCAATTAAATATGTACATTGTGGAGCCCAAAACAAGTCAGCCTGTAAACTGTTGACACTTTTGGCACAGCTGCCACTGTGAGGGGAAAGGATACATATACTGGATGTTTCATTGTCCTAATCACTACCCCTTTTCTATTAGTTCATTTGATATATTCAGGAGCAAAACACTCAAAAGTGTTGATTTGGGACCTAACGTATTTGCTTTCTAACACTCATTGTTAATTTAAGAATGAAAATATATATTCATTATCCACTATATAATTTGAAGTGTTTGTTTGTTTCTTTGTGGATTTGTTTGTACAAAATAAAGTCATACTTCACGATTACCTACAGATAACAAAGTTTGAATAAACAATGCTGCCTCTTAAATTAGCTGACTGCACTACTTTTTACACAGGAATATGCTGGGTGAAAGGTCTAAATAATTATTTTTGTTTTTCATCAGAAAAAAGTCATGACTATTTTGATTAGAGTTCGTAAAAAATATTTGCTCACAAAATTAAAATTGAGTCACCTATTCAACTGTCATTTTAGTGCCAAGAAAATTTTTACTGTTACAAATCATAAAATAATTCAAATTAGTTACAGAAAGAGTTACAGAAGCTTTACTTGATAGGAGTTAACTTTTTGGCATTCATATTTAACTGACACCAGTTAATTTTCTTCATTAAGAGTTTCAGATTCAAATTTACTATGTATGGTAATTATTCAATATAAAATGAATAATGTTTGAAGTTCAAATACTACAAATTTAAAACTATTATTTTACTTCCCTTTTGCAAACACATTAACAAAAATTCTATTACATATATTTAATTTCTGGAACTTTCCTATAAGTGTAATCTATTCAAAATGGCTTTGCTTGGTCAACGACAGGCCTCACCTGCTCATTGCAAATATTGAAGTGATTTTTTTGTTATTGTTTTGGTCCTTGGTGTACATTCTCAATTTTGCTTCAACAGTTTAAAACAGTTCCTGATATATGCAGACAGACAGACAGAGAGACAGATAGCACATCAATACCATATTGGGTTTAAACTGAGATTAACAAATTTATTTTTTCTCTAATCTTGTATTTCGCTTCATCAGCCATGTATCTTACTCCATGCTTAAAACATTTTCTTTCCCACCATTGCGCTGTTTGCCTTATTTTCCCCTACACATCTAAGGAGCACATTCAGACTAGCAATGAGAAGAAAATCTACTGCCCAAATAGCAATCAGCTGGTGAGCTAAAGCCTGAGAGCTTTAAAGTATTTGCCTAGCAAAGAGTTTACTGCAGTGGTAATCATAACAGTCTTTAATTACTAATTTGGATTAAACTGAAGGGTCAGAGGAGCTATCTTGACAATCCTTGCCTATCAATGCCCTTTTCCTGCCAGTTAATACATAAACACTTACAGTGGATACTGCCTCTGGTTTTTACACCTCCACTACCAACGGCCTTCACTCTTTGTTTTATACAGCACAATAGCCACAAGTTACATTGGATTCAATGCAACACCTTGAGCACTATGAGTAAAACTGGATTATAGACTAAAAGAGAATCTGGGCTAGCAATATAAAAACTCCGCTGTTCTCCATTTCCTTTTCTACAGTTTTAAATGGAAGTTTTGAAGTGGATCTGTTTTTCTGTAAGCCTGAGATACAAACAGAATGGCCATTGTAATTATGTGATTTGTGGTAGTCAAGGCAAAACAAAGGCAGAATTCCAGATGAAATGAGATGAGCAGCTGTTCTGCTTCTCTAGTGCACATGGGAGATGATGAGTTAGAATGCTATGGGGTTGAAATTGGGAATCAGATGTCAGCAGGTTAGGTGTGAATGACTTTCCTTACATTTGCCACACCAATAATTGCATCATTATTGATTTTGACAATTAAATCTGTAATCATCTCTCACAAATGTTTGCCTACAAGCTTCCATGATAATCCCCTGAACTAATCCTGTCCTCAGTTACATTTTGTGTAAACCCAGAGAAACTGTATTGGCTACAATAAAGTTATTTTGGATTTACATCAGTGGAACTGATAGCAGAATGTGGTTCACCATTTTCACATAAATTCTCCCTGCTAGATGAAATTTCACAGATTTAGACTCAGTCCTCACGTGATTTTTAATTAAATGTTGAAAAAATCTGTTCAGCCCCTTCCTGTATGATGGGAGAATTTTATTTTTTAAAAATGGCTTTTTCAGCTTCAAAATGCTGTCGTTCTCAGGCTGCTGTTGGTACAGTGTGGCTGTAGGAGATTTTATACATCATTGTATCACACACAGTAATATCTTCTTAAAATCTGTCATCATGTCTGCAACCAAGGAAACTGCTGGTGTGCCAAGGATGGTAGATACGAGAATTTTAGAGTCTCTGCAACATTTGCTGCATTCTGCAACTTCTAGACTAGATTGTGATGTCTTTATCCCCTCTGAGATGTGCTTGATTCCCTCTTTAGTCTCACTGCTTTAAACAGTAGCATGTGTGGAGTGATGAACTATCCAACACAGCTTTCAGGTTTTCACTTTTAAAAAAAATTCAGGTTTCTCCCGCACCAGGTCCTCATGGGTTTACCTCCACCTGCGGGAAGATGGCATGGGAGATGGCAGATGCCATGCTTGCAGCTGGCCCAGCTGTGAAGACAAGTAACAAGGGCAGTCATCCCAATAGACTGTGTGCATGAAGCCTAGCCCTCATCTCTGAGCTGACACCGAGGTCTCCGTTCAGACGATGGCGAAGTGCCTTGAGCAAGGACACCTATTGCATCGACAGTGGGCACTTTCCTGCATGGGATGGACATCTCAGGAGAGCCTCAGTACCCCCCATATCCTAGGGACAAGCAGACATGTGAAGATGCTGACCAGGCCAGGAACCTGCAAGTGGGAGAGGGGGCAGGGCAGTTTGGCGTCCTTCCCTGTTCCGCACAAGCCAGGTCCAGCATGGGCAGCATCTCACAGAGAGATAACGTCTCTCTCTACCTGCTGGAGCACGGGGAAGGATTTTAGGGGAGGTGCATGTGAGTAGCAGATGCCGCTTGCCAGAGAGAGTGCTACTAGAGTCCCCACCTCTACCTTCCCCCAGCAGATTCCCATGCTAGAGATCAGTTTCCTCCACATCATACCGCTTGACTGGGAGCAGATGCTGCCCTTGAGAGTGCAGGCATGAGCCTGTGCCCTGTGCAGCACTACTGTGTGTTTCCATGACTCCAGCCTCCTTTGTGGTGGCTTGCTATGGGAAGGTGTCCCACCACGGAGGCCGGAGTAAGGCAGGGCTTTCCAGGAACCTTGTGAGAAGGACCAAGGGGTTCCTGTGTGACAGTGTCGTGGAGCTGAGTGTTCTGGACTGGTGCTCCATGTGCACCCATGTGCACAGGCTGTTGTGCAGCTCCCAGGTCGAGTAAGCTGAGAGAGGAGTGAACAGCCCCTCACAGCCCGCTGCTTGCCCCCAAGTGTAGGGGGAAAGTTATAGAACTCACCTGAAGTACCTTCCCCAGGTTTGTCTGAGCCCTTGGAGACATCCTAGGAGAGGGGGACTGGTTCTAGGCTAATGACAAACTCCTGGCTGGCAGGCATGATGTCTTGGCTGCTCCTCCTCCTCCACAACCCTGCCCTCCTGGAGGATCACAACAGGCATGTCCTGGCCAGAGTTGATGAGGAGGAGGTAGGTGACCCGCCCCCCTTCCAGGTTGGCATCTAGCTGCTCATAGTAGCCGCGTGTATGTGGTGCTGCCCCAGAGTGGGAACTTTACTCCCTGGCCAAGCTGGCAGCCATCCAGCAATACACCTTGGCGGTGCCCCTTTTGGTGCAGAGATCCTGAATGTCGGTCTCCTCATCTCTGACCTCGATGATATCCAGGGTCTCCACACCAATTCAAGCCAGTGCCCTCTTTCACCTCTGGCCAGGGGCTTCAGAGGGTGCTGGCAGCCGTGGGGGGCGCAGTGGTAGCTCTGGGGTCTCCTATGGCTGCACTAAAGGGTGCTGTGTGGCATGGGGCTGGCAGGGCTTGTGTGGTGCCACAAGCCCTTTCCCTTGTGCCTGCAGCTTTAAAGTTTGCAGGAGAAAGGGAACAGTGGAGTTGTCAGGTTTGTGGCCGGAGTGAGAGTGCTAAATAACCATTTCAAAATAGGTGTTATTCCTTATCGTCAGCAGGAGTTATTATTTCAAAACCACAAGCCCGTTTTTTTCGAAATAACAACCTTGATAGTGTGGATGCTCACCTTGTTAATTCGAAATAACTCTCTAGTGTAGACCAGGGCCAACTGCCCTGTTCTACCTACTCCCCTTCCCCAATGCTCTAGTAATGCACTGTCAGAGAGAAGATACTGGACTAGATGAACTTTTGGTCTGACGCTGTATGGCAGTTCATATGTTCTTATATTTTGACCTTGTTCCCTCACCCCAGCTATACCATACCTCTGAATTACTGAATGCTTCAAAGTTGGAAGTCCACCTTCTGAGTAAAATATACTTTTATCCTAGTTCTCTGATTTTATCATCACTTTCTTTAACTCAGATTTTTCTCTCAAGGCCAGAAATCTTGGAATTCTGCATTTTGTTTTACATTCCACTTCCATTACCTCTGTAATTCTGCTGACTACTTCATATGAAATGCTATTAGATTTCAGCCTTAGTTTTGTCCTACCCTTCTTGAAATCCTTATTTGTGGTGTATTCATTCTCCCTTCTCCCCCCCCCCTCCCCCCCGCCCTACACACCCCGTCATACTAGTGCCATTCTCTCTTTTATAGTCTTCCTAATTCCTACTGTCTTAATTTCAGGGAGTCCAAACTATCAAGATGGGACTGCTTTGGGGAATAGAAGCACATCACATTCATCTTCTGGTTTGACTAGCTTCCTCCCCATCTCCCACTTCAAATCAGAAATTTTGTTCACTTCCAATATTCTGCAAAGACTTACCCCACTGTAATTCTCTGATGCCATATCCACCTAATCACCTGCCTTTTCACTTTGTCTGTCTAATATTGGCTTCCTCTTGCACTTTTCCCTGCAATTCCATAGTTTGAAGTCTGCTTTTTCATTTGCAATGCTGATGGTGGCCAACAACGAGATAATGTTTCCCTGTGCTAACCAATTACCCCACAGCTATCTCCTATTCTAAGTCTGAGGGAACTGTGGTATCGCAGATATAACTATTGGCAAATGTTAGCATTTTAATGGTAACCTCCGTGCCATGATTTCTCTCCTTTCCTATAAATCATTTTAAACTCACCTTTAAACTTTTCTTTATCTCTGTAATTTACACTGATTCCATCAACAATTTTGTCAAGCCACATAAAAATATGGTGTGTGCTGACAGGAGAAATTTTAAGCCATTTTAGCCATGGAGCTAACCACAAATTGTATGAATCAAACACTTTCTGTGCAAATTGGAGCTGTGAGAAATGACGAGGTAAAACTCAGAAAACATCTGATTTATTCACATTATTTACTGAATTTGCATTTACTGTGTTCAGACCCTATTTTCTTCACTTTTAGCTGGATTTTCATTGTTTGAGAATCCACCTCTCTCCTCATGTTATACTGCAGTAGTTGAGTCACTTGATATTCATCAGAATAGTGATAGAAATGTAGCCGTGTTAGTCTGGGGTAGCTGAAGCAAAATGCAGGACTGTGTAGCACTTTAAAGACTAACAAGATGGTTTATTAGATGATGAGCTTTCGTGGGCCAGACCCACTTCCTCAGATCAAATAGTGGAAGAAAATAGTCACAACCATATATACCAAAGGATACAATTTAAAAAAATGAACACATATGAAAACTTAGTCCTTTTCATATGTGAAAAACTTAGTCCTTTTCATATGTGTTCATTTTTTTAAATTGTATCCTTTGGTATATATGGTTGTGACTATTTTCTTCCACTATTTGATCTGAGGAAGTGGGTCTGGCCCATGAAAGCTCATCATCTAATAAACCATCTTGTTAGTCTTTAAAGTGCTACATTGTCCTGCATTTTGCTTGATATTCATCAGCTAATTTAAACAGAAGTGGACTGGCATCAGGGCCTTCTTGGTGAGTGGTTCTTGACTTTGGAATTGGCATTCTTGCTTAGCCCTGTTTGGTCCTGAAGAGGTCAGATTCCATGATATGTTTTTTTCCCCTGGCTTTCTGACAATAAGATAAATTGAGTAATACGTGTTTTGATTATTTTAATCTTTACTCTGTTCCTAAATAAGTATAAATGGGAGACATTTAAATAAGTAAATGTCACATTTGGATAATCAAAATTTGGATATGAACATAAGAGCATAAGAGTGGCCATACTGGGTCAGACCAAAGGTCATCTAGCCCAGTACCTTGTCTTCCGATAGTAGCAAATGTCACATGCCCCTGAGAGAATAAATAGAACTGGTAATCATCAAGTGATTCATCCCTTGTCAATCATTCCCAGCTTCTGATAAAGAGAGGCTGGGGACTCCATTCCTGTCCATCTTGGCTAATAGCCAGTGATGGACATCTTGGACTTTTCACAACAAGACAAGGAATTCCACAGGTTGACTATGCATTGTGTGCAGAAGTATGTCCTTTTATTTGTTTTTAAACTGTCTCCTATTAATTTCTTTTTTGACCCCCTAGGTTTTGTATTATGAGAAGAAAGATAGGTCTTCGTTATTCACTTTTTCCAGATCAGTCATGGTTTTATAGACCTCTATCATATCCCTCATTAGTAATTTATTTTCTAAGCTCAAAAGTCCCAGTTTTATTAATCTCTCCTCATATGGCAGCAGTTCCATACTCTTACTATTTCTAGAATGATAACACCTAATTTAGTCCACAAAAAAAGTACCAGGAAGAATTTTTCATTGTGATCTGCTTGAGTTTTTGTTAAATTTAGGTGCTGGAAGTATTTTGTTAAATCCTTAGTTTGGGTGGTAAGGATTTATGTGGCCATCCATTCAGTGAACAGAAACAATGTTACTCGTATGACCAATCACCATTAAAGCTAAAACTTTAAATAACTGAGATAGTCAGTCATTAAATAAATAAAAGCCACTATGAATATATTCAGAAAAATCATAATCTGCTTGTGAATATCTCACCAGTAAAAAAAAAGAGGCAAATTTGTATCTAACAAATCACTTCTTTTCACTCAGGCCTAGTGCAGAGTTACTCCATATCTTCATACACAGGCAGTAATTTTACATTAATGTGTGCAAACTTACAGGCCATATTTTGAAAAAGTAGACTTTGTTGTAGATACTTATATAATAAATATAAGCATCAGAATACAAGTGTGCATACAAATACTTCAAGTATTGTTTGTGCATTATACAGTAATCAAAAGAATGAAGTGTTCAGACTGAAACTACTTCTGTTCACACATCTCACAGGAAATTATAGCTTAACTTCTGTAACCAGAAGCAGAGACATGTCAGAGACGCATTAAGTAAGTAATCTGCTTGTTTTCTTTGACACAAATCAACTTGTTTCTCAAGGACTCACACTGCAAAATATCACTTTCCCAATTTTATGTGACAAGTGGCAGGGTCACAAGTTGTTAAGTCTTTTGGCAGGAAACCCAGATATTAGAAGAGAATTTGTATCTCGTTGCTTTGACAATTATGATTTTCCAAATTAGAAGCTTATGAAATGCTTCCTTGAAACATTGCAAACATTTTTTCATAACTTGTAGCATGAATTCTGCTTGTAGTCAATCGATAATCTTCTGCACAACAGTGACATGGAAATTAGTATGTCTTGCACAAGGTAGATGTTAATTATATCTCAGTGTTAATCATGACAATGTACTCTGCTCCATGGCATTGTTCTTTATAAAAAAAGTAAAGATTTATGCCAATAATAAAGAAAAAAGCGATAGAAGAGTTTCAAAACCCAACCAAACTTACAATGACTTCCCTGGGAATTTGACTGGATCACTACTGAATAAGTACATTTTGTATTCAGAATTTAGCTACCTCTAATTGTTATTAATAGCTATAGTGGACTTTTGGATGTGTAGTTCAAGAACTATGTATAGTTCAAGAAAAATTACCAATATAGAAAATAAGAAATTTCACACAAAAAAAATTCATTTATATCCAGAACGAATTAAATAATGAAGAATTTAAAAAATCATTTATTCATTAAAGTTTTACAGATTGTAAAATATCACCCTGTTGTGGTTTTCACAAACTCAGTCTGTCATTTGATATAGTTGGAGGTGGGACACAATTATTGTGTTGATTTTTTCTGTTGTTTTTGTTCTTAGCTCTAGATAAACCTGATGATAGATAGATAGATGCTTCTTACAGACTGACCTCATGACACCTTGATAGACCAGTGATTTGGAGTAAGATTCTCTCAGACTAATGCTGCCCTGTACAAAGAGTGTTTGATCCCAGCATCCTGGAGTGCTGGACCCAGAAGTGATTCACTAGAGGGGAGGGCAGGCAGAGACCTTGATAACTGGCATTCACTGGACTTTCCCTAAAGAGAGGATAGTTTGACTCGCTGTCCAGTGTCTTGATAAAACATCCCATACGTAACTTCCCCATGCACGGTCCCCAGTCAGAGATCCCCATTTTCAGTGCTGCCAGCTACAGGCATACTTGCGCAAAGAAGGCTGCAGGCATTGCAACCTGTCTATAGTAGACATTTTATCATAGGGCAATCTCTACCATGGTGTGTGTTGGCCAAATCTGGTGCCAATCTTGGGTAAATTGGATCCACTATGAATAGATTGATCTCACATAAATAATACATTCAGATAACATAAGCTTTGATAATTCAACATGTTAAAAGCTAGAGATCTGATCCCCTTAAAATTGCACTGGGCAAACATAACACAGCTAATGAAAGACCACTCACCTGACCTAGAACATGTGATATATATTATTTAAGAGTGCATGAAGTTCCTAGACATTTTACATTTTCATAGCTCAATACAAATTATAATATATCCTCTCACACTGTTCCTCTCCTGGAAACCATGGACCTGCCTAAGACTTAAAGACCAAGACATGCCATGCCTAAAAAGAGAAAGATAATTTGTAATGTTGTTGTCCAATTGTTAAGCTTCTATAGCTTCCAGTTAGCAATTCTTTCCCAGAATGCTGAGTTTGAGTGTCAATAACCCAATAAGCGGCAAGAGCATATGACTAATAAGACATTGCCTATAATCATTAGCATAAGGGCAAATAAATGGAGAGACACCGATACATTGTACTTGTACTTGAAAATATTTATCACCTTGGTATGTAAGGGCCCTATTGGAAGGCCACAGAATTTGAAGGGAACCCTTCCATTGATTCAATGTGCTTTGTATGAGCCCCTAAATGCCACTTTGCTTAGATCAGCACACAGTAACAACTTAGCTTGTGGAAAGAAACAAAAAGAAAGGCAAAACCAGACAGGATTATGTATTCTATTGGCTAGGTTTTAAAAGACTTTTAATGCAAAACATTTTTTTGTATTTCTGCAGAACGTTTTTATTTTTCTGTAACAAGCAATTCCATGTGTGTTACATGCTGGACCAAAAAAAAAAAAAAAAGATACAGACAACATGGACAATGCCAAAAGAGGAAAATAAGATACATGTGCAAAAATAACTTTAGATTAGTTTCTTCACTATAGGAAAAAATACGGGCATGTGATGATTCTCTTAAACTTCATAACTCAAATGTATTTTTAAACACTACACAACTGATTTCTCCCTGTCACCCTTGCTCTTCATTTCCTTCCTCATAAATATCTTTAAACTGTTATCCTAGTTTCCTCTTTTTTCTTCAGAAACCGCTTGGCAGACTGTCCTTCAATCAGATCAGCCAATCAGAATGAAGGGATTAGCATATTATACAGACTGTACAGTTAATCATGTGTACACTAATATTTATGGGGGAGTAACCATGTAGGGCAGTGTGACAGACCAGGCTGGGTCTGGGCACTGCTGAGGATGTCAGCTCAGGGCGAATTGCTCAAAACCAGGACTACTTACAGTCCTTGACTGAAGCCCTTTCCCAAAATAGGCCACAAACCAGTTGCACAGAGCGCTTCAGCTGCAAATCTGTCCAGCAAAACCCCTCAGACATCCCAGCTCTCCCTGTGCCACAATCAGCCCCCAGCCTTACACACAGGTGAGAGGTTATAAAACCCGATCTCACCTACTCCGAACAGATCCTCCCAGTTCCAAAGAACCAGCCACAGTCCCCAGCCAATTTACACTTAAGATCTTACCCACAAGAGCATGCAGAGCCAATCCTTTAGAATATAAAATCTAAAGGTTTATTAATAAAAGAAAGAAAAGGTTGAGAATAAGATTAAGGAGAATACATTACATACATAAATCGCCTGGTTCTTGATGCAGGCTTTCAGCATAGATGTTACGAACTGCTTGCTTTGAAGTCTCTGGTGTACATCCTGTATTGGGATGGGTCAGCAAATCCTTCCCAGCTCTCTGTCCCAGCTGCATCTGGAAGCAGGAGCAATATTGAAGACAAGATGGAGACAGTCTCATGGAATGTTTATATTCCTGGTGTCTCCCAAACTGAAGCTGGTCACATGATCAAGTGATCTAGCTCTGTTTCACATGCAAGTAGCCATTATGCACTGGCCAGTCTGCAGGTTTCCAGACACATTCCTCAGGTGTGTATTTGCCACTCAGAGAGCCATTGTCCATGAAGCAGTGCTAGTTAGCACAGCTATTTACTGAACAATCCTTCCTCACAATAATAGGCAGTCCAGGCCCATTGCTCTCTCCCAGACAGAGAACATTTACAATACAAGCACGGAGCCCATATTCATAACTTCACATACAGAAATAATACAAGCATATGGATAGCATATACATAATCAGTAGAGTATAAGCTTTCATTTGACACCGCACATCACCCACTTTGTACAGAATTTGGGGCAAATACTACCCGTAGGTGCATCAATGATCTATCTGCTCACTTTAAAATCCAGTAACATAACAGGCAGTAACTCTGTGTGCTGATTGACTATGTTTCCTAACTGTTGGCTTTCCCTTCTTATTCCCTCCACCAAAAATTTTCTTCTTTTCTTCTTATTCCCTCCACCAAAAATTTTCATTGTTCAAAATGTTTCTGGGAGGTTGCCTGAATAATTAAGGATTAGTCTTTTAAACAGAAAAAAAAATCATAAACAACTCCAAAAGTAACTCCTTAGCATATAAATTCTCCGAAAATAAGGCTAGGAAGGTGTAGTACTGTTTCCTCAATAACTATCCTTGATTTCAAGGGTGGTGAATACAAATTACAGTTTAATCACCAAATATGTTCATCATGGGGTTAGATTTTGAATTTGTAAATTAACTTTTTATAGCAAGGGATTTGTTTTGCCCTATTTTTGGCATTTGAAAGCAAAACACTAGAATAAAATTGTTTGACTATTCACCATAAAAGTATTAGAATAAAAACAAGCAGCAGCCAAAAGTAATCCCTCAAGTCATCTTGTATTTGAGCGTTTGCATATAGTCGGAGCTATCAGTGGTGAACACTGAAGATTCCAGTCAGAGAGAAGGGTGGGGAATCAGGGGAAAAGGCTAGTGGGGGGAGGGGAGGGAGAGGAGAAACAGAAAAAATGAGCCTGCCAGTGGTTAATTGAGCATATAGATTCCTAATGTGTCAGGCACTGCCCTCTCAGATGAAGGATGACACTTTTTAGGACGCATCTTCCTTTGTTACCATTTTAAGACTAATGAAGCCTGCAATTCATGAACCTGATGCTGAACACTTATAGCCAGGAACATTAGCACCTCTGAAGAACATAAATTTGTATTTAGAGGTTTTAGATACGTTCATATGTGGACATATAATGGATAGATGTACTACAGGTATCTTTTAAGAGAGAGAGAGAGAGAGAGAGAGAGAGTGTGTGTGTGTGTAGGCAGGCAGATAATACTCCAGACAAAAAACAATTTTCAAATACCAAGTGTGCTACCAACATCTACTGATTCTTCAGCTAACTTTTATAATCAGGCAATCTTTGTGTTTGACAGAACAACATTTTTTTTTCACTTTTTAGTGAACCAGGCCTGTTTACTTTTATTGTCTCTAAACATCAAGTATCCATTATGCAAAAGTTTTTTTTTTTCTCCTGCCTTCAGGTCACTTGTTAATGAGTGGAGCACTGGGAAAGGATGGAAGCTATTACAACAGGATATGGGCAGAGAGTTTTTCTTTATGGTTTCATAGATTTATGAAAGCAAATGAGAGAGAGGGAGAAGTGATGTTTATCAACAATCCATTCAGATGCTGTTCTTTTGAGATTGATGACTGAGGTATGGACTTGATCAGATAGGAGTTGGGCTCCAGCTGAAGGAGTGACTGGACCCTCTTTGGCCCCTGGCTTGTATAATCTCTGACCTTCCTAACCTCTGCAGTGCTGCCTTTATGAGAGTTCCCAGCCAGATGGTCAAGTCATCAAAGCTTTATGAGAACAACCTCCTTTTACCACTTCACAGTTTCTTCCATCCGAGAAGCAGAAAGGGTGGAACTGTGAGGAAAACAGACAAAAAGATGTTAAAGATAAAAACAAGACACCGAGGTACCTTCCTGATGGATTCCTTGTATGTTAGTATGATGTATGTTGGAGTTATGCTTGCTGCCATACATATTATATACACATTTGAATTTCCAATTAGCATTGAACATGTCAGCAATGCTATAAATATATAATATATTTTCCAGTGTGAACAGTTTATATGAGGAGCACAGCATTACTTCCTCCAGATGCAAGAAGCATTTGTTTACTGTACTTTACAAATTAAATATTCTTCTAGATCTGTGGTGCCCAACCAGTTTGAATCAGTGGCTGCTATTGTGAATTAGTCATTCTCAACTGGCCAAATCACCACATTATTCAAGTCCACTAGCCATACTCAACCAGCCAAACAACCGCATGAGGCTAGTGGCTAGTGTGTTGGACACCACAGCTCTAGATACACTTGTAAAAATCTTTTCTCTTATTTTTTTGGCCGTTTTCATCTATTATTTTTTGCGAGTTAAAAACTGCAAAAGATCACTGCCTCCGATTTAAAAGAGCTGATTTGTAACAGCAAAGTGTTTTACCTACCTTCACTGCCAATAGGGGACTTAAATTACATCAGGCCTAAGCACAGCAAAGTGACCTTGTTAACTTTATGAGAAGTACTCTCCGGTTTCCACCTGCTTCCTGTGGAAACAGCCTCACTTATGAGGAAGTCAATTTTCAAGCGACCCTTCAGGAGGACAGTTAACTCAGTCACCAATTCCTGGATTCGAGGGTTACACTTTTCCAATTAAGGAGCACACAGAGAACAGCAAAACCTGTAAAACTGCAACATTACTAAGACATGTTATAACAATTCTTTGATGTACAGAGCTAATTTTAGAGCCTTTGAAATCAATTCCTATCACTAGCAGGTAAAGTCAAAAATAGAAGACCCATGAATCTGGGTGAGGTCAGACTCTTTTACAGGTTCAGGTTGATTGGTTTGCAATAAAACCACTGAGATCTGCTAGTTTTTAATGAGCTTTTCTCTGAAGAGGTGAACTTGTACTTTCTTTGGGACTTGTTCGTGAGGGTGCGTTCCAAATGTCTGTCACAAAAGTTACTTGCAGGCTTTGCTGTTCATCTTCATTAAAAATCCTTACAAGGGTTCATTGTCGTTAACTATAAAGAGAAACAAAATATTTCATACTGGCTCATGGATTGCCCTCATACTGGGGGGGTAGGTTTTCTACTGATATAAATTGACAAGCCAGCTGACTTCAACTTCAGTCAGTGAAGTTATGACCAGTTAAAAATCTGGCCCCATGGCTGGGAAGAGGGAGAGGCTTTAATATTCAGGGTTTCCAAAGCAGTGACAACTAGCATTCTCAGAAGTAGCACCAGTGACCTGCTGTGTCATGGAGGTGATAGTCCACTGGGATTGTTTCAATGAAAAGCTTTTGTAGAAAGTCCATTCAAAAAGAGTAGAGTTCCTTACAAGAGTATAATCTCAAATCCCAAATATCAGCCATATCAAGCCCCAAATATCAGCCATATCAACCAGATATGTGGGTTTGGCTTCAGCCTGATTATAGTACACATTTGGTTTAGATCTATGTAGATCCTTAAGACTTATGACTATACTACCATGACCTAATGTAGCATGTTATATTAGAAAGTGCTTATACTCTGGGCCATTGATTGCTCTCAGTCATGCATGCATTTTCCTTTGACATCACTGGGAGATGCATAGAGGATGAATCAATCAGCATATGTCCTGAGTCAGAGTTGGGTAAATAATTCATAATTCATCATTTACTTTAGCCTTCACAAATGTATTCCCGTGTGTTCTGAACAATTCTGAATCTGAAGTTTGTTTTCCAGAACTCTGTAGTATTTGCTAAAAATTATTGCTGTTTGCAAATACTCACCATTTGCTAGAATAGCTGCAGAAAACAAAAGTACTGTGAACACATATAGAATTGATAAAAAACATTAATTGACTCTTTCCAGCATGTATTTTATAATAATTGTTAAGCTCTGGCCCTAAATATTAATATTACTATAGAAAATTGAATTCTGTTGTATTACAACAGATATCTTAAGAATTGTGATGTTCATATTTAAACAATATATTGTTTCTGCTTTGATAATTGCACTACAGTTATCTGGATTGAGCTAATGTGTTTAAAAATTATGTAAATATAGACCATTTCCAGTACTTACTGGGTAGATATCCATGCTTTTGCTTTCATGAACAATTGTCCTTTGCTTTGTCTTTTGAAGAAAAATAAAACACTAGCACATACAGTGCAGTAGGTTCAAAATCATTAAGGATCTGATTTCGAATTAAATCCAAAGCTGTGTCCTTAATTCACCTCTGTGAATTATAGCACATATGGTATGAAACTTCTCCTCCCTCCCCCATGTTCTGAGACCCCAATTAGGTGCTGTAATACTTTAACTAGACACTATGCCCTGGTCTACACTAAGGAGTTATTTCAAAATAACTCCCCTTATTTCGAAATAACAAGTGGAGCATCCACTCTACCAAGCCTATTATTTCAAAATAAAGGTCTGGTTATTTTCAAATAGTAACTCCTGTTACCAGGAGGAATAAATTTATTTCAAAATAGTTATTTCAGCAGTTATTATTTCAAAATAAGATATTTCCAAATAATTTTCTAGTGTAGACATGCTCTATATGATGACTTTAAGAGACAATTTCAGCTTTGACTTTGAGGGTGTGTCTAGACTACAGGTTTTTTTTTTTAAAGTGGCCTTTTTTTGAAAAAATGTCCCCTGCGTCTAGACTGCTGCCACGTTCTTTCGAAAGTAAATTGAAAGAATGTGGCAGTTTTTTCGACAGCAGAAAACCTCATTTTATAAGAAATAATGCCTTTTTTTGAACGTGCTCTTTTGAAAAAAGGCGCTATGTAATGCAAACTGTGCTTTTTCGAAAGAGAGCATCCTGTCTGCCTGGGTGCTCTCTTTCGAAAAAGCGGCTTGCTTTTTCGAAAGTACTGGTAGGAGTCTAGACGCTTTTTTTTGAAAGAGGCTTGCAGTATAGATGTAGCCTGAATGTCCTGCTTCATAGAGATTGTGCTATCAGTTTTCCTGAATGAAAGCAAAGTTTAGTCATTACAAAGGAACAAAAAAGAAAATGATGCAAAAAGTGAAACAGAAGGCTAAAGGGCAGTAAAATCAGAGCCGGTGATAAAGAGTTAATTTAAAAATCAATCAGACCTGTTCCCTAGTGCCCATATCTGCTATACTCTGTTGAGTCTCTCTCACTTGGAGTGCTGCTTATAAATTAACCACTTATCAAACATACCTAACAACTAGCTATACCCTGCAGTCCTTACTCAACCAATGGACAAACCCACTTGACTTAATTTGGAATTTACCTGAATAAAGATGATGCAAAAAACAAAGTAAGAACTTAAGGATTTGACCCATTAATAATATAGGAGTTTATTATGCTACCTTTCCTCATGCAGAGTACTATTTTGTTGTACAAGTAGACTGATTTTAATTGGACTACTCATAGAGGAAGATATAACTCAGAATGAGTGATAGAATCTCACCAAATATAATTTTATACTTACGGTAGAGTTGTGTATAGGATTGGATGGGTATTTCAAAGCAGAAATACTGGTGAATCTGACAGGTAAGGTAGTCTGGTTTTCTACTGCAATTATGTTACAAATGCCAGAATTTTCTCTCTTTTGGAGTAAATAAATCAGATATTCAAAATTTCGTGATTCCCTGTTAGCTTATAAATGGAAGTGTACACTTCCCCACCTTCCCCAAAACTTCAGTAAGTAATTTTCTGGGGACTTTTCTAAACAAACATTTAGTGCTCAGCAAACTGGGATGTGAATCTATCCCATGCTAATCAGCTGCACAGTAAGGCTCCATATACACTGCCAGTTTATTTCGAAATAACTCCTGCATCCACACTACAAATCCCCATTGAAATAGCTCTATATTGAAATAGCATGTCCACACATACTGGTGCCTGAATCGCATTTAAGGACCGCTGGAAGCACTCCACGCAGGGCATCAGGAAAGCAGGCTGAGGCTTGTACTTAATAGGACTGCCTTCTACGACTGTGTCTCCATTGCCTACCTTCTTGAGGGACAGAAAACACCACACCACATGCTCTGGTTTCCCTTGTGGATGACCCAACTGTGAGGGGGCATTGGTGGCACTCACATCCTCATCTGGGCCCCCCAACCACTGTGCCTCCAATTACATCAATAAGGGTACATTTCCACGGTCCTGTAGGCCCTCATGGACCACTGGGGATGGTTCACCAACATTAATGTTGGGTGGTCAGGGAAAGTGCACGATGCCCGTGTCTTTAGGAACTCCAGCCTGTTTCAGAAGATGCACGCTGGCACTTTGTCCCCCGGCTGCTCCATCAGGGTTAGGGAGGTGAACATGTCCATCTGCATCATAGGCAACGCAGCCTACCCCTTGCTCCCCTGGCTTATGAAGCCTGCATAGGATACCTGAACCCGATGAAAGAACTGTTCAATAGCAGGCTCAGCAGGTGCCGCATGGTGGTGAAAGATGTCTTTGGTCACCTCAAAGGGAGATTCTGGTGTCTCCTCATTCACCTGGACCTCAGTGAGTGGAACATCCCCCAGGTGGTAGTGTCCTGTTGTGTTCTCCACAACTTTGCTGCCAGGGTTGGGGACAGAGGCAGAGCAGCTTACAAGGGCTTTTGGGCAGCCATTCACTGCTGCCATCCGGCAAACTCATCAGGGGTCTGTGCTCATCAGGGAGGCTCTGACAGAGAGTTTCAGACACCTTCCCTCCTCCCTTCCCCTGTCCTCCCCTGCAGACCAAATAAAAAAGACTTTTTGTTTGAAACGATAAACTCTGTTATATTTATTTGGGCTAATATATAACTGGGGAATGACTAGTGAAAGAACCCAGGAGGGGGGAGAAAAGGGGAGGGAAATAAGAGAGGGGAGGAGATCCTGGAGATTCAACTCCTTACCCCAGACCTCTAGGAGAGCCATGATCTTCCCACCAGTCCAGGATCGGGCCCTCTTCTGACCCTGGCCAGGGGCTTCTGAGGTGATTGCTGGTGTGCTTGCAGCCATAGGTTCCTTGAAGGAGCACTGGGGTCTGCCGTGGCAGCAGAAAAGGCTGTCCAGGGCTTAAAGGCTGCAGAGGAAGGGAAATTATAGAGTTTTGAGGGGCGTGGACAAAGTGGCCACCGGAGCAGCCGTGAGAAGTCCTGCAGACCAATTATTTTGAAATAAGCACAGCTGAGCGTGTCCACACACGCTCTATTTTGAAATAGCAATTTGGAAATAGGCACTATTCCTCCTGAAATGCAGGTTTATTAGATCACTATAGCAAACCCATTATTTCGAAATAATTTTGAAATAATACACTTGCTGTGTGGATGCTCACTTTGTTATTTTGAAATAATGTGAGTGCCTTAACTATCCACGTAAGCCCTGCTGATGTGCATTAACCCTGCATGCATGTGTTTTTGTCTACTTTCATTTCAAATCGAGTAGATCAAAGCGCACTAACAACCTGTTAGTGGGTATCAGGCTAGTGCATGCTTGCTGCCAACTAAATGTTCATGTAGACAAACCCAGAGTAATAATGTAGTAGACTGCCTTTCAGGGCTTTTATGATGGTCAATGTTATTTCATTTGAAAATCAAGTTTTCTGATGCTTTTTATACATTAGGCAAAGAGGGAACTTTTTTTTTCATTTAAACAATCTCCTTTGCTTTGCTTTGCCAGGTACCCCTGGTGTATCCTGTACTCCCCTTTCAGAATGGGATCTTTCCTGAAAATGCTTGTTGATCTTTTGTCTAAGCTGTCTGACCGCCCATCAAAATGAAATGGTTCCACCCAGAACAATGCAAATGCCTGGCTCCAGCTGATGGTTTCTGTCAAATACAGCGATCTGGGGAGCCCTGCACTCACTCTGCTGCCAGGTTCTGAACTCATTCTTGGGGACAGAGGGTCTTTTTCTATGTGAGGAAAAGACATTTGTACCTATCTGTTTCAAAATTGCCCTGGGAAGTCTAATATCTAGTTAACCTAAAGAGAAGCAGAAGAAAATATTCTTGGCCACGCTCTTCATATAAAAGATGTTAATTTCAACCCCCAGTTTTGTAAGATTTTATGTGTAATGAAAATGCAAGCAAGCACTAACGAGCACATTTATGAGATGGGAAGAAAGCACGCTCAAGATCTTTTGATTTTATAGAAAATAGAAGGCAAAAATCTAAACCCAAACTAGTGTGTTGTTTGGTTGTCTTTAGGAAATATCTGCAGAGGGAGGGTGTGGGCGTGAGAGAAAGAGCTTGTGTGTGTGAGCATGTGCACAAAGTGGGAAGGGGGGAGGGGGTAAAAGAGAAGACTTGAGTTGCACCTGTGGGGTTTTAGTAGGTTTATGGTTCACCAATTTACTCCTACTTGGCCTGAATACTTCACACTGGGATAAATTTCATGTTACAAAGACGAATGGAAATGAAGAGCTGTGTAATTATTAGTTTTGTTGCTAGCAGATCAATCATTTGAGATGAACTACTCACAAAGGTCACGTATGACCTTTCGG
The DNA here is from genome assembly GCF_049634645.1 of Pelodiscus sinensis. NCBI lineage: Eukaryota > Metazoa > Chordata > Testudines > Trionychidae > Pelodiscus > Pelodiscus sinensis. Next base: position 99,232,794 of record NC_134712.1, read on the forward strand.
TTGGAATTTAACTGGCACCGCCGTTGTGATTTGCTCACAGCAGCAGTCCCCTGCTGGCTGTATTATAACAGTCTTGGCAGCATTAAAAGGCGGGCCTGCATTCCATGTCATTGGGACTCTTATAATTATGACAAATGACTAAATGTGTTATTTTCAGCAAAGCAATGGCAGTCAAAAGGGGTACTTAGGGTTTGTAAGAGGTGATGGCTGGCATGGCTTTGAAGGCTTTTCCTTTTTTTTGACTTAATACAGACTGAATCATACATGGCCACCCCACTGATAGCTGAGCAGCGTGTGAAACCCATTTCACACGTCTGTGCTGCCTTACAGCTGCGATGCCCTCTTTTCATCCTCAACAAAACCATAGCCGGTGGCTGCTGCTGCTTTAAAACAGGCACATGGTTTGCTGGGGGAAACTTTACTGGCTTTGTTTTAATCAAGGATGAATGGGAAATCCCAAACACTGAAGTGTATTTTACTGAAGTCTGGGAGGCGGTGGGGATGAGGGGGAGGGAGAGAGGAGTGGCAGAAGAGGGAACAAAGCCCAATAGGAAATATAGTCCAAATGTCATTTCTGCCAGCAGAAAAGCGTCCATCTGTCCATAAAGGCAATGAAAGCAGGAACAGTAAAAATGAATGAGAAATATCTATAGATGTTTCTGGAATGTAATCTGGAAATAAAACCATAGTGATCACTAGCATATTTTATGCCTTCATTTTCTGAATGATCCAGGAACTCCCATTTATCTGAAGGGGGGGGTCCCCCAAGAAACTCCTTCAGACACTTTTAGAATTCAGTATGCCATAAATATGTATAAGTATCAGAGTTCACAAGTTTTTAGATGTCAAGGCAGGACCTGTTACTAGAAAAGAAGTAAAGAGACCAGTCAACTGGTTAAAAAAAAAAAAAAAAAGTGGAAAGGCACCACAGCCAGATAATCTTCCACTGGAGATCTATAAGTCAGCCCATGGTAAACATTTTGATAGGTCCCTTTTAAAAGATATGGGAAGACAGCTCCCATATCCCAGAAAAAGGGTCATGTAGAGAAGTTGCCAAAGAAAGGAGACCTCAGCCAGTATAAAAACTGGTTGGGAATCAATTTCTGCCTGTCTCAATAGAGGATGGTGATCAATTGTTCTCTAGGACCACTGAAGGTAGAAGAAGTAATGAGCTTAATTTCCAGCAAGGATGATTTAGGTTAGATATTAGGAACAACTTCAACTAAGGTCTGAAGAAGACTTCCAAGGGAGGCTGTAGAGTCTCTATCACTGGAAGCTTTTTAAAAACAGCTAGGAAAGACATCTGAAGGGATGATCTAGATCAGAGCAAGTGGCCAGGCTTGTTGACTTGACAAGGTCTCTTCCACCCCAACATTGCTGTGATTCTATGATGTATGTGAGGTATTTATTCTTTTATTCTAGACAAAATAAAGAAAGTGGTAGATTCAAAGTTATGATAAGAACAGGTAGGGCTCAGCTAGGAGAAATCATGTAGAAATCAAATAGCAGCTGATCCAATATAAAACTGTTCATCAAATGGCAATAACCACTTTATATGAATTTTACAGATTTCCACAAAGCCTTCGGCACAGTATAAAATGGTTTTATTAAAATTGCTACTTCACTATGCAATCTCTGAAAAATCTGAAATTTTTGATCATTCAGTACTTCTATGAAAATACAACCTGCCAAGTAATATATAACCTTTCAGAGTTACTCAGCATGTCAGAGAAGGATGTCTTGTGGCTTCCATAATATTTTTGTTACTAGTGATGGATGGGGTAAAATGGAAAACCACAAAACACGCAAGGGGCATACAATCAGGCTATGTCTAGACTGCAGGCTTTTTGCGCAAGAAGCTTTTGTCGGAAGAGATCTTCCGCAAAAACTTCTTGAGTAAGAGCACATCCACAATGCAAAAGTGCATCTTTGTGAAAGAGAGCATCCAGACTGCATGGATGCTTTCTTGCATGTAAGTAGTGATATGGACAGAATGGCCACCAGGGCACCTGTGCTTTTTCCTCTTCCCTCTTCTTGTGCAAAAAAACCCTCTTTCCCGTTCACACACGCCTCTTTGTGCAGGAGCTCTAGCGCAAAAATGTGTTCTTCCTCGTAGAATGAGGGTTACCAATTGCACAAAAATCCCTCCAATCTTTAGATTTACATGCATAAAAATGCACTTGAGGTGTGGATGCTCCGCAAGTTTTTGTGGAAAAACGGCTATTTTTCCTCTTTAACTCTGTAATGTAGACATAGCCTCAACTTTTACATAGAATTTAGAGGTTAGGCTTTGCTGATGAAGACATCTTGCTATCTCATTCCCATAGAGACATGCAAGCCAAAACAATCTCCAGGTCTATCTACAATTAATAGGATTTTCAGGTACTGTGTCATTTTAGTCCCATAAACTAGAAGATATGGAACCCAGGGGAAAGGAGAGAACCTCAGATACATTACATCAACTTACTGAAAGCCTACCATGATAAGGAGATCATTTTTACCATTCACCTTGCCACAGACCCCAAGACTCCAACAATGATAAGGACCAGCCATTTCGAAATGGCAGAGACATTAAGGGCAAACCAAATCATTTGACTTTGCCAGCCGATAAAGGCTTTTCTCCTACATATTCTCAGTCATTTGGAAAGCACCCAAAAGAGACTTGACCCTGACCCAGGAGGATGTGAGAACCATAAAGACTGAACTACAAATGATGCTGGTCCTGCGTGAGATTGAGGAATCACATAGGTTTTAGGATGAAGACTATGAGGCTTCACCACATACTGACAACATGATGACATTTTGCATTGATTTTCCTAAGGTTAATGACATTTCCAAAACTGATGCATACCCCGTACCTAGGATAAATGAGCTACTACAAAATCTCAGGGCAACAGGTTCATATCTACACTTGATCTTGCAAAAGGTTATTGGCAGATTCCCTTGACTCCAGAAAGAAGTCATATCGTTAGGTCTGTGCCACTAATACCATTCAGATTAAGATCTCAATCTCAATCTCAATTTACCTGAAATTACCTGAAATTTCCTAAAAGACCAGCAGGCACCCCTTCTTACAGGTTTCCAGGGAGGAGACAGGTGTCACAGTGTGTTCTTCTGGTACTGTGTGTCAGGATGTGCGCCCCCCCCCCTCTCCATTTCTCCCCTGCTCTGCCTACTTCCCCTGGGTGATTTAACCACCTACCCTAAGCAGCCCCGCCACCACCACCAATAACGCAATGGGGCTAGAGTAGCTTCTGGCTGCTCACTCGGAATCACTGCCGGCATGTCCCTGTTGGCAGGAGGAGGTGTGTGCAGAGCTATCCTGTCCATAGGAAAGTTCAGTGTGGCCACCAGGGGTTCAACGCTTTGGAGGGTCCCTTGGTGGTGTCACAACTGTTCTCTGGATGGGATGGACTCCCATACTCAGGACTTCCCAGGGGCCCGGGGAAGGCTGAAACTGACAGTAGGGGTTGGGTCTCCTCACACCTATTGCAGCAGCAGGCGCCACAGGGAAATGGAGCTACGCAGAAGCCAGTCCTACTCCTCCATCATCTCCCAAGTGAGCCCGCTCTGGGCACTACAATTCCCTCTGCTGCAGTGAAGCAGAGCAACTGGGCTGGCCAGAGAGATGTCAGCAGAGCGGAGACTGCTGCATTGCTTTGCTTCCGGGCAGCTCCTGCTGCCACAGTGAATGCAGCGGAGGGTTGCTGACCCTATTACCTCCCTGTTCTAGGCTCTTTGGCAATCCCCGAGGTAATGTCCCTGTGGGGAGGGGACTTATGGGAAGGGGAGCAATAGGGGGAGAGGGCAGAGTAGGGGTGGGAAGAGATGGCATGGGTGAATCAGGAGCTGGACTTGGGAGAAGGGTACAGACTAAGGATGATAAGGACTAGTCGACTATCCAATAAGCAAATGCTGATCCCAGGCTCCACGTGGCATTTCAAAGTGGCAGTGCAGCATGGAGCCCACTGACCCAAGGCTCCATGAATGCACGTCTGCATTGAAATACACAAGAGCCCCCACTGAGCACTCTTGTACATGTCAAAGCTGGCACACCCACGTGCAGTCCGGAGTCAGGGGTATTTCCCACTGGCCTCAGGCTGAATGTGGAGTTCTGCATTCCTCCTTGGAAATGTACAAGAGCCCCAGTGTGGGCTCTTGTACATTTCCAAGGAGGAATGCGAAAGTGACCGAGTAGTCAATGGAAATTAACCGATATTTAATGTCCTTAGTACAGACACATACACACACCCTGGGCTGCAGGGACTCACATGCCAGCAGCTGTGAGTAGGTCAGATTGTAGAATTATTCGGGATGCAGATGGTCATAAGTCTGAGATCCCAATTTAAGTGGTGGTGATGAATATACTAATAGCCTGACTCTTCTTTCTACATGGTTGCCTGGTATCATCATGGGTGGCATCTTGCCATTTGGTTGTATTTTTATTCAGCTTTTTTTCATTCTAAACAGCATTTGGTCCCATCAAATGTACTACATTTTGAGTTCCTATTCTTAGTATTTATAATTCTTCCTATTACATGTTCTGAAGCTACAGTCTTGCTGTGCTATTTCCATCTATGAGCAGAGGACTATCTTTGGTGGTGGAGATTGTTCTTAACAAGCAGCTTTACAGCCATCTATCTTTTTATCTATGCGGTTCGTTGCTTCTTCTCTAAATTCAAAATAACAGGGACTGCTAGTACCATTTTATACTTTGGGTATACGATGATCATGGTTTTGATATTTTTTTTCTTTTTACAGGGATGATTGGATTTTTTGTCTGCTTCTGGTTTGTTAGTAAGATTTTCAGAGTTGTGCTTGTTTAGACCGCATGGTTATACACAGACAAGGAAGCAGCCACGTCGCCACTATATTGCAGTTGCACATCAGTGCTGGCCTAACTGTCTATGTGCAGGATCGAGAACCATAAAGCCAGAGACCTGGGATGTATGGTGGGACATGGACAGATATGCCCATGTGTGGACGAGGTAAAAGTTTTGGCCTACTACTTGAGGCCCACAAACAAGAAGCAAGTCAGACAGTTTCTGGATTTGGCTGTCTATTGCAGGTATTTTGTGCTGAGCTTTGCAACTATCACAGTCCCTTTCATTGAGCTTGTGAGGGATAGGAAACGCATGGAAGGTGCAGTGGTCTGATGCTTGCAATAAACCCTTTAGAACACTGAAACGGAGTTTAGAACAATAAAACAGTGCTCTTCAACCAGGACTTTTTTGAAAGGAGTTCATATCCCACAGACACATTGAATATGGGACTTGGAATAGTACTCTCTCAGATCTTCCTGGGAGAGGAACATTCCATATGGTACCTAAGCCAGAAATTATTTCTCTTTTAAAATGCATACTCAGTAATTAAAAAGGAGGCCCTGACTGCTAAATGAGCAGTGGGTGCCTTACATTATTATCTATAAGAGACCTCCTTTTTAACCACATGCCCATCTAGTGGCTGCACATGATGAACGACATAAATAGAGTATGTACTGCTATCTAGCCCTACAACTGTACAGATTCCATGGAGCCAGCAAGGCTCAGAAAATGTTTATGACTTGTCAAGGGCATGGACACTACACCTGACAAGGACTACATGCCTCCCACAAAACATAACTCACCAGACTGGTATTTGGGGGGGAGTGTATGTGATGAGGTATCTAAAACCCATGCTGACAGGGAAAGCTCTTGGGAGGCTACAATTGCCCTGCCCCTCCAGATCTATCAGTCTTGAATGATAAAGGGGGTGGTGGTTAAAAAGAAAACACTACAGTGCACAACAGGGAAGCCCTGAGAAGGGAGAGACTAGAGTAACTTCCAGAAAAGCTGGAGAAACCCTTATGCCAGAAACTTCCCAGCTCTGCAAGGAGTTCAGAAAATCCCAGAGGTAAGTCTGATGGGGGAAGGGCTGACGACCACCTAGCAATAAGGGCTCCAACAGAGCTGCTACCTTGGCACCACTGGAGTGCAGACTTCCCCCCACCACCACCTGTTAAATGACCCAGGACAGGGCTTGGTTCATGTTGACCTGAACTTTTGCTTTTTCCCCCACCTAGAAGTCAGCAGGCCCACAAAAGAGGGGGAAGGGGTGGAACTACCATGACTAACAGGCTGTTGCCTGTATTTGGCCAGCTCTGTGATGGAAACTGGGCATGACGAGGATCCCCAACCCAACTAGGGAGACTGCCCAGGAAGATTTTTACAGGGCCTTTACCTATTCTAGGCCCAAGACCCTCTAGGGCTTCGTTAAACCACTAATGTCCACAAAGCCTATGGCAACTTCAAGCAGCATGGTTAATGCCTTGGGAAACAACGCTGTCTGTGAATGTGCACCACCTGGTTTGTTATGCTGTGGTCTGCATCTTTAATGGCTTTGCCTAGCCCACCTGAAGTAAAGCAGCTGCATTTGGCATGATCTGCACATGACACAGCAGTGGCTCAGTTACAGCCTTAACCAGGTGTGCATTGCAGATGTTGGATTCTGAATTTGCCAGCCTAACAACAGCAAAGTAGCAGTGGTTGAGGATACAGGTAATGGGGACAAAGGATTTGACATTTCCGCCCCTTTCCCCGCAGGTTGAACGCTAGACCCTCTCTGCTACCACCCCTCTGAAGTTTTGCTATTGGATTCATAACCCGCCTCCACAATACTGAAGAGCTTAGTTCAACTGAAACGAGATGGACACTGCTTCTACACTGCCAAAAGTTCTTTAATTCCTATTGCCGCTACAGCAGTTCTAGATTATTTCCTCTTGAAAGATCTAGTACTAGAAGAGGAAACACTGAATAATGATCACTCACTGGGGTCAAGTATGGTAATTTGTAGTCTCACCGTGTAGAGGATGAATCATTTCTAAGTACTGCACACAATATATATAAATGGGTGCCAGGTTTGCCATACTATAGCTTATTTTGTCACTCATATATCCCCCACAAAACTTTTGGCCTATGTCACCTCAGAGTAAAATATTTTCCACACGGGGGAGGTGGTCTGGAGGCAATGAAGTACGCTGCCACATGGGATCTGTCATGGCAACTAGGTGCAAAGCTATTACCCCACTTGCTAGGCCAGCAAAGGCTGGAAATATTATGAAGTGCTCATAATACAGCCATCACAAGTGAGACTTCATTCGCTCCCTGGTTGCCATATATAATAGTATTGATGGACTCTAGAAATAAACTGCTACTGGACATGGTCACATTCAAGGCCTTTCACTGGATGTATTTAGAACCATTAGTCCTATAGTATTTTCTTTACAATGTCTTGCTTTTTTTTTCTGGGCTTATTACAATGACACTTCAAGCAGCAACAATGCCAGCAAAGTAGGAAGAAGTGGCAATTGTCTAGCTCAAACACCACAACTCTTGCTTTCCTCTTTCTCGCAGTTTTACTTTTGTTTTATTTTGGGGATAAGAAAACAGGAAGTATTTCAAAGCTTGTTTTCTCTCTCTCTCCCCCCTTCCCCTGCCCTTCTACCTTCTCTTGTAGTGAGAAGGCAAGAAGTCTGAAATGCAGTTTTGTTTTAAATAGAATTAAACCATAATGCAGATTTCATTCTGCAAGTTGTTTCTGAATCTCTTTTTATCTCCTATGTTTGAATTTTCCAAATCTCTCTCTGGTTCAAATTTTTGCATACTATATTTCTGAGCTACATTTCTGATTGTGTGTCTTTAGACTTAGAGATGATTGAAATCAGTACACAATATTTTCATAAGTTCTAAAATTTGAAGTCTTTTCAAGTGACTCCTAAGAATGGTAAGAGAAAAAGGGAAGTATACTTTAAAATATTTTTAACCTCTAGAAAGTGCTGAATTTGTTATGCTCATCCAGGCTTTTCCAAAGCCCCCTTCTTCATTGCAGTATATTCAGTTCTCAGTAAATAGTCTATTAAGTAAATGACAGATAGTTTTTGAGGGGCTTTTTCTTTTGCCAGAGTTTACAGCTGTAGTGAACAGTTTGATGCAGCTCTAATTTCTAGTTATGACATACTGGGAGTGGAGGAGGTTGTCAATTTTGCTTCTCCCTTGGTGAGAGACAGAATGATTTCACACTTTTTGCTGCCAACCATTTCCTCCTATTCTCTTGAAAAGCTAATAATAAAACTAAATATTACTTGATAAACAGATGCGATCAACATTTTGAGAATGGTTACTAACTTACCCATAAGGATGATTATGCAATAAACAAAATCTGAAGCTTCTTGGCCCAGTTTCAGAGGAGTGTCTCTTTTCTCTCTAGGAAGCTCATTGCACTTTGCCATAGTCTGTTTCTGGACTGGGGGAAATTACCTATAGTAATGCAAATGTGAACTTCTCTCTTTTCCCTCTAATTCTACATCCTCCTTGCCCTCTTTTTCTGCTAAATCAATTATTGAAAGAACAAGATCAGGAAAAGAGCAAGGATCCCAAATGAATACAATTGAACAAATAAAAATACAAGTGCAAAACAGCTTTTGGGCCTGTTAATTGAGAAGATGTGACCTTTAATGCTAAAACAAAATATGGATGTATGATGTAGCATATTTGTTTTGTTTTCGAAAGCAAACAGCTACAGTGATAAGCTACTAGAGCTTATAACTGGCTTTAATTCCCCTTAAACATGGAGGGCCAAAAGCTGAAACTTACAAAAAGGATGCTTGAAGTAGACCAGCTGTCCAGGCCTTTTAAGCCATCTGTACCAGCATCTTCCCCCATTTGTCCTGGTGATTATTGCTTGATTGATGACCTGGTGTGTGCAAAGTGACCACCTGAAAACTCTGCAGGCTCTAAGAGCCTGGTCAGTGCATATTTGACCCTTAGAGGCCCTGGATCAAATATCAGGGTTATATGCATTTCAAAAACTTTGTTTTGATACTTGAAGGGGAAAAAATCATTCACACTAGGGGGAACGAAGGAGATTAAATATTTATGCTTGAGAGCATCTCTGAAAGGATCTCAACTGACTGCTGTCACTAGCCTCCTGGTCATCTCTTCTTAGCTTGAGCCCCTTCGTCTTTTCATCTCAGAAGGGTAAAATATATATTCTTCTGAAGAAGAATAGCGGAAAGGCTTTTGTCACAGCCTGTGAAGGGATTGTCAGTGAGTGGCCTCTTCTGAGGGAGGAAAGAGAGTTTCCTGAGAAATGGGTATTCCACACTGTAACCTGACTCAACAGGGCTTAGAGCTGGCTAATAATTAGCCACAAACACAGGACAAGGTTTCATTTGCTGGAATTTCATACAGGGTGAATTAAATAATAGAGACCCAAAGGACTTTGACCTCAGGAAAGAAATAAGAGGGAGAAAATGGGGAAATTTTTACTTTTCTTTCTTGTATAATAACATTGCCATTTTTTATTTCCTTGTTTTCTTGATCAAATCATATGATAAGGAAAAACTTTAGGAAATCTATCATTTTTTTCATATATTATTGTCTAAAATATAAATAAGTTTACTCATGTTATGTTGTATAAAAATCACTCTTTAAATATGTGCAACCTTTGGACACAAGCATAATCATCACACACAGGCCTCTCCCTGACAACTATTCCACACACATGTTTGGAAATGCTTTGAATTACCACTGTGTCACACATTTTTATTATTTAAAATGTCCTCCAATATAATCAAATCCAAAGTATTGTAAAAATGATTTTCAAATATAGACTGTTATCTTAATGAAAACATTAGTCTTTTTAATGTATATTTCATTTGTTTGCCTCCTGCCAAAACAATAAAAGGAGAACATTGAGGCTACGTTTAGACTACAGGCTTCTTGCGCAAGAACCCTTTTTCGGAAGAGATCTTCTTGTGCAAGAGCACGTCGACACACAAAAGTGCATGAAAAAAGCAATGCGCTTTTGCAAAAGAGAGCGTCCAGACTGATGCTCTCTCACATAAAAGGCCACCCGGAACCAGTTCAGCCAGGGCTTTAGGTCACCAGTTGCTTCGAAGAGCTGGTGCCGGAGCCTTGCAGAGTCACACGCTTAAAGGGACCCCTCTGGGCAGCCGTTTCTCTGCTTCTGCTGTGTGCTTGCTACCTCTTCAAGGGACAGCAAACCTTCAGCAGTGCCTGCTGTGATTTCCCTGTTCTTTTTTGGATGCTACAGCTTTTTCCTTTGTGCCATGGAGCTGGAGATGCCCCTGGGCATGTGATGGCACCACATGACCATGCTGCAGTTTTTGCAGCACATTCTGCCAGCTGCCTTCCTGGTCCTGCATGACCTGGACCCCAAGCTCATTCTGGGGACCCTCTCTATGGCTGCGGCTGCTCCACTCCGGCAACTGCACCCTACAGTGGAGAGTTGTTTCTAGAGGCTCGACACCAGTTCGGATTGGTGGGACCGGCTGGTCATGGAGCAGTGGGACGACCAGCAGCGGCTCCAAAATTTCCACATGTAGAAAAACACCTTTTTGGAGCTGTGTGCCTGGATCACCCCTGCCCTCCAAAGACACGCCACCCACCTGCAGCCCACCATCCCCCTGGAGAAATGGGTCACCATCGCCATATGGAAGCTTGCCACCACCAACAGCTACCAGTTGGTGGGCAACCAGTTTGGCAAGGGGAAGTCCTCCATTGGGGCCCTCCTCATAGAGGTAAGGCACTCTTGGGCTGCAGTCCCTGCAGAGGTGGGGGAGAGAGTGTGGGATAAAGGGGATCCTTGGGAGAGGGGGGCAGAAGGTTGGGGGGCTGGAGTGGGTGTAAAGCCCCATTCCCAGGGACTTGTGCCATCCTGCCCTCACACAGTTGTGCTGCTGGGGGGGGGAGGGGAGAGCAGCCTCATAGGAGGTGGCTCCTGGGGTGTTTGGGGGGGCAGGGAAGGGGAGCAGGGTGGGAACCTCCTAAGGGCTCAGGCACCCCCTCTCTCATTCTCTGTTTTGTGTGTGTGTTTGTCTCCTTCTGCAGGTGGCGAGGGCCATCAACTCCCTCCTGCTGAGGAGAGTCATCCATCTGGGAGACCTGGACGTGACCAGGGCTGTATTTGCTGCCCTGGGGTTCCCGAACTTCAGGGGAGTGATTGATGGGACCCACATCCCCCTCCAACCACCAGACCAACAAGCAGCCCAGTACATTAACCGGAAGGACTACTTTTCCATTGTCCTGCAGGCCCTGGTTGACCACTGGGGACAATTTACTGACATTTTTGTTTGGTGGTCGCAGGGCACACAGGTCTTTAGGAACTCAAGCCTCTACGGTAAGTTGGAGGCAGGCACATTTCCCCCCCTGTTCGGACTTTGTGGTTGGGGACATACACAAGCCACTGTCCATAGTGGGGAATGCAGCATACTCCCTCATGCTGTGGTTAATGAAACTATGCCATAGTTAATGAAGCCATACTCTGGACACCAGGATCCCAGCAGGGAACAATTCAATGACTGCCTGAACCGAGCCCAGATACAAGTTGAGTGCGCCTTTGGCCACCTCGAGGCATATTTCCAGTTCCTCCTTGCCTGCCTGGACGTAGGGGAGCACAACATCCCCGAGGTGGTGGCACCATGTTGCGCCCTCCACAATATTATGGAGCGGAATGGGGAGGCCTTCTGTCAACTCACAGGGGCAGGGCCAAACAGGTTGTGGATTCGCTTCAAGAAAAGTCAATTAGGGATAGTTGCTTTTATTAATCTCACTACATCACTACTATTACAGGCTTAATACTGCCAGATGGTTACACAAGTACTGCAAAGTAATACGCCAATAAGCATAGGCAGAGCAATGCATAAAAGAGTAACAGGCACTTGCAAATGCTTACGCCCCTTCAGTCTGTGGGGAGTCCCATTCCAGTCACCTCGCACCCTGCCGCAGTGGACGTGGCTCCAGCTAGGGGGATCCAGGGCACCCTTCATGATCTAGGTCCCTGGTGAAACTCAGCGAGCACGAGATTCCCTACACTAGTTATACTACAGTTATTTAGTGGGTATGCGTGTACTTGGCTCAATGCCATTCTTGTCACTCTTATGAGCTGAGACTGAGGTCAAACTTGTTTACTGCTTAGTAGCTTCCCAGCTCAAGGCATGGATTAAAGCTGATAAAACCTGCAGCTGCTGTTTGCACTTGCAGGGTCCCAGGCTATGCTAAGCTGGGTACAGCAGGGATGGAAACTTTCATCCCAGGCCTGCTAAGCTGCAGGACCCACATATGAATTTTATGTGATACCTTCCTCCCAGGGTGCGGGGCAGAAGATGGCCATGAGGGCCGTGCATTCAAGCAGCTCCAGACAGTTGCCATCTGCCAGGCCCTGAGGGAAAGGTTCTCTCAAGGAACCCCAGTAACTCTCCCCAATAGGGGCTTCTGGCTTCCTGCTTTATCCCTTCCCCACCTTCCCTGACCCCCCAATAAACACACCTGTTCGGTTTTACAAAAAATGAAGTCTGTATTAATGAAACATTGTGAAAAGGTAGGAGGGGGGGGGGGTTCAAAACTAGAAGGGGGGCTCAGAACTGGGAGGGGAAGGTGGGCAGCTAAAGGTGTCATCTCAGGTGTGGGGACCTCGTCGGGGTTGTAAGGGTCTGGGGAGCACAGGGGGGGAATAGGAGGTGGGACTGGAGCAGGGTCAGGGTTGGCAGGGGAGCACGGAGTGGGGCCATAGACATCACTTGGAGAGGGGGCATGGGCATTGCTAGGGTAGGGGCATGGGCATCACCTGGGGAGGGAGCAGAGGCATAGTAGTAGAGCAGGTGGAGGGGGAATGGGCATAGTGGGGGGGGCAGAAGGCTGGAACCAGGAGCAGTAGCCTCAGGTGGGGGTGTCACCATGCGTGACATGATGCTACACATGGTGTCACACCGCTGCATGAGTTGGTCCCAGGCGCTGTCCTGCCCTCCAGGTCAGCATGGACCTTGTGTGCTAGGCTCTGGTTGATGTCCCGAAGGACACCAATATGCTGCCGCATCAGGTCTTCTTGGACCCTGGTGCACCTTAGGGTCCCCTGGGATCTGGAGGGTGGCTCCGGTGGTGTGGGTCAGCCCTCAATCCCAGTTGCTCCGGTTGTGGAGAACACACAAGAGGAAGAGGCGGTCAGACCTCCCTGCAGACACTGTTCCTGAGACTGTACCCTCCTCTGTGAGTGGCGACCAACAGTCCACGGTCCAGAGGAGGGGGATATCCGGGTACAAGGCCATGTGTGGACTGCATAGCAGGCCCTGTCTCACAGGAGCCCCAACGTGCCCAGAGGACCATGCTGCCTGCTTCCCAGCCCCCCTTGGCCCATGGACAAGCAGCCAAGGGAAGTGTTCAGTCACTGTGGGATCCCCTCATGGATGGCAGAGGAGCCAGGAGCAGTGTGGGCCTCCCTGGGGTCCGCACACACAGGTACGGGTCACTAGGCTGTGTGTGGGAGCGGCTGCTGCCTCTCACATGCAGGCATGTCTGCATGCTGTGTACGACACTCCTCAGTCTGTGTGGGGTTGTGCCTGCGCCCTTGTGACTAGCCTGCTTCCAGACGGGGTGCTCTCCTTAGGTTCCCCCCTGCCCCATGGCAGAACGTGTGTGACCTCTCCTGAGCCTGGAGCAGGATCCTGGGCATGTTCAGAGGCTGCCTGCTGTGTCCACGTGCCACACAGTAATGCATCACATGGTTGCACATGCATGGACAACAGCACGGTGTGCAGCCCGAGCATCCTGAGTGACACTCTCCCCCCGCCTCCTGTGCGCCCACCTCCCTCGTCCTGCGTGTGTGACAAAATGAGACTCACCTGAAGATCCCTCCACAGCATCTAAGGAGGCCTTGGAGACGTCTTGGCTCACAGGAACCAGCTTGAGAGAGAGGCTCACGGTGCCCATCTCCTCCTCCTCTGCCACAGCCAGCTGGCCCTGACCCTCCTGCTCCTGCTCCTCCTCCTGGGCGACCTCCGGCCAGATGATGATGGGGGTCTCAACTCCGGAGTCTACCAGAATGGGTGGGGAAGACATTTCCCCACCCCCCGGGATCTGGTGCAGCTCCCTATAGTAGGGGGCAGGTGTGGGGTCCTGCCCCTGAGCGGGAGCTGCACTCTGTGGCCTTGACATATCCCTGGCAGAGCTCTTTCACCTTACTCCGGACCTGTTCCATAGATGTCCATGCTCCACCAAGGATGCGGCCATCTAGCCATAAATGTTGGCATTTCGCTGCTTGACCCAGGGATCCTGCAGCATCTCCTCCTCACCTCGAGGAGGGACTGAATCTCTGGGCCTGACCATGACAGGGAACACCTCTTCATCCCCCTGGGTGGGTCCTGGGACACCTGTGGCTGCACCCTGCGAAGACCAGGAGGTTCGCAGGGAGCTTCAGGGTTGGACATGACTGGCAATGGCTGTCACAGGGAGAGCTCCGCCATCAGGGTGCTGATCTGTCTGACTTCCTGCCACAAGGCTTGTCCAGGGTGCCTGCAGCTTTAAGAGGGGCCAGGAGATAGGAACTATAGCATTGTGATTATTTTGTATGGAGTGGCCACCAGGGCACCTGTGCTTTTTCCTGGAGGCCTCTTCTTCCACAAAAAAACCTTCCTCCCCATCCACACACGCCTTTTCGCAAAAATACTTCTTCCTCGTAGACTGAGGAATACCAATACAGCCGGTCCCCGAATTGCGAACGGTTGACTTACAACGGTTCGCATTTACATCCAAACCTGTCATAAATGGTGGACTCTGAGTTACGAACACGATCCGCACTTATGAACAGCGTGGTCACATGTAACTTTATGGCGTCCGACTTACGAACAAACCAAGTTATGACCAATTGCTTGGTCTGTAACTGGTTCGTAAGTCGGGGAGAGGCTGTACTGCAAAACCCCTCTGTTCTTTCGATTTTCTGTCAATGCACTTGCAGTGTGGACATAACTCAGGTTTTATCGGAAAAATGGCCATTTTTCTGACAAACTCTGTAGTGTAGACATACCCTAAGAGAACACAGTAAAGGAATGGGAAGAGCAGGGAAGTAAATGAAGCAAGTAGATTGGGAGGGGAAATTAGAGGAGCATGTTTGTTTCTATCCACTGCCAATTAACATTAGTCTTAGTGTTGAAGTATTATATTTAATAATTTAATAGCTTTTAATTATTACTTTGCATTTATGTTTTAAAACAAACACAGCACAGCAATACCTAATAATCAGAAAGACTACGGTCTATCCCGTTTCTATTACATTATGCGGACTCTCAGAATTTTCATATGGCATGCATGGAAAGGAGAAAAGTGGCTACTGGCAAATGGATTGAATTTTAAATCAACTATATGAACTGATTTAAATGAACGTATATGAAATTGCAGTTGATGCCAAACAATGCTGAATTGTGGTGCAAGGAGTCCCTCTGAAATAGATGGAGCTACTTGTGGAGTAAAGTACAACACAATCCCTGAAATCATGAATGAAAGTATTAACATCCTTACCTAGTAGTGAACCTCTACCAGTGTCAGTTTATCATTGTTTGTGCTAAATTTAAAGAATTCTTCATTCTTAACCCTCTGACCACAGATTTTTCACTGACACTGTTACCTCCCATTAGCAATTGCCAAAATTCCTAACTACCAATTTCCACTGATTGCAATCAGTTTCCACATTTTTCCATCTACTTCAAACTACTGTTACTTCTTGTGGAACGAGGTGTACCGGTAGTTCGAATTAGAGAGCCTAATTCGAACTACCTACTCCATGCCGCGTGTAGCTGCGAGCACGGAGTCCGCACTAAGGGGGATTTAAAAATGGCGGCGCCCGGCAAGATGCAAATGAAGCCCGGGAAATTTAAATCCCAGGCTTCATTTGCAACTTCAAATGCCTACATTAGCCACCCTAGTTCAAACTAGGGTGGCAGTGTAGACATACCCTCTGTTAGTTTTGCTCATCGTGATTTTCAGCTTTGTAAAACTGGTCTTTTTAAAGCACCAAGGACATTAGTAGTCGGGATTATATTCTGTTCATATAATTGTCTGTTTTGGCCATAAAATCTAAAATATATTAAACTGTTGGCCATTCCATGAGCAAGGTGATGAGGACTGTCTCCTCAATCCCCACAAAGAAAAAAATCTCAAAGATGTCATTCATATGGAACTTTCCACATGCATATCTCTTCACATGAGTATGTCTATTCTAAGAGATGATCCAAGCCATAATATGTAGTAAATGGACTTGTGTTTCGATACAGATCAGTTCAAGTGATAGTACCTAAAATAATGTAGTGCCTTTTCATTTCTTCCCTACCTCAAAAACTTTAGGCATTATTTGTAAGTAGCTAAAAGCTCCTACATATTTCCTCTTAAGCAGTAATGAAGTTTGTGCATAGATCATTTTTAAACTGCATTTTAAATATACATTTTACTTGGTCTTCAGGCACTTATTTCTTAAAATTTTTCATTTATGGTGCATCCGCTTGCATTAACTCATGATGTTACTTGACATGATCTGTCATAAATGTTGAACTCCTTTAACAGGAATGTGTGTGCTGTAATAAATATAGATAAATATAGTCTTAAATTGAAGAAGGATGAACACACGGTGATTCTTATGAACATTTAAAAATTATTAGCATCTTTTATCAAGCATAGAAACAGGTTAATTTGTGCTTGGCCATATAAAAATAAAAGTGAAACACAAAAATGGGAACACCTTAAGTTTTATTCCTCTTTAAGAGGAGCGCATAATAAATGAATGTGTTAAGAAGATAGTGTAGTATACCAGACCTGATAACTTCTGCAGCTGTAAAATTCCAAATGTAGCTGCTAAAGAAGATGTAGGTTTATTATGCTTGTCATGAAATCTAATACAACAGATTGTGTTTGAACTAGACCTTGTATTTATGGACATCTGAAGTTAAAAAAAGCATTTGTCTTTTAGATAATCAGGGCCCAAAGGCCCAAACCATATGATGATTTGCAAATGAAAATGCTAATGCGTTTGTCAGGTTTAGCTGAAAGTGATCACCACTTCAGACATTGACACAGAAAACCTGGTTCACATAGGGTCTATTTTAACGTTATATTGGCAGCTCAACTGATTGTCAGTGGGATGGAAACTCTTTCATTTCCAGATTATTGATCTGGATTTGGCCCAGTCTGAACTGACCGCAAACATTAATCATTTGCTTAGCAATGGAATGTTGCTTTTGCAAAGTGAGGCTGTTACCATAAAACAAAACCTTTTACTGTGTATATAAGATAAAACTATTAGGTTGGGAGAGGTGTTATCAACATAATTGCTCCTGAATTCTCCCCTTATGTCTTCTGATGACTGTTCAGTGGCTTACATAAAATGTCTTAATGTTCTTTTCACCTAACGGACAAGCATTTATGTCACAATAGTCACTATGATTCTAAACTGGTACCAGACCACTGCTTCTCAGAAAAGCCAAGAACAGAATATAGCAGGAGACATTTATTGCTAGAGGTGTTTGTGATGGGTTTGAATCACGGAAGTCCCTTTGGATTGCCCCCTGGTGTGCTGATCATGCTATTGATGCCCACTTTCCTGCTTCCCGGGGTTCCCGACCACTCTGTCCTGTTGGACCAGATCCTCTGATCACCCCCAGAAAAAGCACAGAGCTACACAGACACTGAAACAGTTCAGGTCTGTGAGGATCAAGTTCTAAGGGTTCAGCATCAAGGAAACCAACCCCTAAATGGAACCAAAACATGAAATAAATCCATCTTACTCTATGTAAAACTTTTACACAGAGAAAGATTATAAGGTCCACCCACTTCATCAATGAAAGAGAGATATGCACAGTGGTTGGTCTTTCCCCCCTCTCCTGGTAACAATTATTTACAATGAGCTTGAAAATAGACAAAAGGTTTTTTATTTAAGCACTAAAAGTATAATTTAAATGATTGCAAGTGAAAACAGTCAGAACAAAGTAAGTTACTAAATTAAATGAAGAAAAGTGCTTTAACTAGTTCTAATCCAATAAGAAATTTGTTACATGCAAATTCTTTCCCTAAACAGTTGTTCTTATTTCAGGTAAAAGCTCCAGCTGTTCTTTCCTCTGAGTTGGGTCTATAGCTTCTTCAAAGTTCTTTGTATCCTTTTAGGGTGTGACAAGCAGTTTCAAAGGCCAGCTGAAGACAAAGGTTGATTGCTTCCCATTGCTTAAATAGACTTTCCCCCAGGGCAGGAACCCTTTGTTCCAAACTCATGAAAAAATACCAGGTGCAAGATGGATTAAAGTATCACATGGCATGGTCACATGTCTTTCTAAGACCAACCACGGATTGGACTTATAGGACAAACACAACTATCCACAAATCATTGGTTTGAATACTGAGTCATTAAGTACCAGAGCATCAGTAATGGCTCTCAGTACATTTAGAACTATAAAGAGATCCACAGTTCAGGTTTCACACTTCATATTTTGAACTTCACATACAAGAATGATACATATAGACTCATAATGGAATCCAGTAGTAATTACATTGCTCAAAAAGTGCTACTACAATATAATTACATGGTAATTATAACATAAATAAACTGTAATTACAGCACCCTTATAAAGTGTTATTATTCTCAGTATTATGGAATCAGCTCATGATTGTAGGCTAGGTACTATACAAATTTATAACTAAGAGATAGTCCCAGCTGCCAGGAGTTTAAAATCTGTGGCCTACTCTTATGCATGTAGAAATACCACAGTATTTTATATGCTGCCTGCTGATAACTATTAGTAAATGATGACATTTTAATGGCAGTCACTATATATGGCAAATTTTCAGTTTAGATTCTCTTTGCTGAAACAAAACCCAACAATTTCTCTTCATAACTATTACTTTTTGACCTGTGCTTGTCACAACAACACGTCTCTGGGCAGCTGTGGCCTATGGCCCCATTTCAGCAAATTCCTAGGTTAGACTGACAATGATACATAGGCCTGCTGCCCCTAGATGTCACTATATCTAACTTTTAAGTACCTAGGAAATCACTGGGATTCACAAAAGACAGTGTTTAGGTTCCCTGTATAATGAATGAGCACAGATAAGCACCTCAGAATAGGATTCACAAAAACTAGCATGCTAGGTAGGCATCTCCCTGTCTAGGGGGTTGTACAAAATTTTGCCCCTCTCAGGGAGTTTGATGCCCAGTCTGCAAGGAGAGGGCATCCTCTGCTTGGGATTCTCAGCTACATACACTGTCTTGGTGCCATTTTTGCAAGAACCCAGAGAGGGAAGAAGCAGGAGGAGCTTCCTCACAACTTTTGGCAAGTGCTTTAATGTTCCTACCTGGGATATGGGAGATTCTCATGCTCCAGGTACCCTTCCACCTGACTGGCAGAAGGGATTTAAATGGGGATCTGCCTCCAGTCAGGTGAGTTCTCTACTGTGACTCTCCACCCCCTACTGCTTTATCGACAGTCATAGGGCTCAATCTTGTGGGTGAGTCCTGAGCACACTTCCCAGCACAGGCTCCATGAGCAAGTTAGCGTGTTGCCCTGGGGCATAGATGTCCAAACACTGTGAGTAGAGAAACAGTGCACATGCACAGAGACAGAAACTGCTGTCTGGCAAACTTTTGCTGCTAAAGCTTAGGTGCTGAGCAATGTTAGGGACCTAGGGCTTTTGTGAAACCCAAGGGAGACCTGATTTGGGATTTAGACACGTGAAGTAGTAGTTAAGTGTCTAAATCCTCTTGTGAATCTAGCCTATAGAACAAGCTAAGTCACTGACCTATAAAACTTGGGCATAAGTCCTATTATAGTTGAATTTAAACTACACAGTAAGTTAAAGTTAAGCATAAGTTTGTGTATGTATGAATCAGGGTCTAAAAGATGGATAACACTGCATTTCATCAGGGAATATGACATCATCCCTTCAAATAGGTATCAGCTGGTCAGCATAGTAGATGCTAGAGTTGCCTCTGTGTAATTGCAACATTTCAACTTTTGGCAGTTCCTATTTGCTAACCCCATTTATTAGAGGTATATTATGGGGTTATGTCTTGTGTCTATGGACCTATGCAACTAAATCACCATTTATTACCATGCAATTGATTCACCACTGGAAAATATCGCTCTTTAAACTTAGCAGTTGGATTTACTTTAGGTGCATGGTAGGAGTAAACCAAAATGTTTAGGGGCCTTTTTTTGTTTGTGAAGAACATTCAGGATTTGTGTACTAATTTGTAACACAATTTTTTAAGCTAGAGAAGTTTGATAAAGCCAAATGGAAGTGAATAAGAACTTTAGCATTTCTGTGTGATTCTTTTGTGAGCAGCAGCTTTTAAACTGTTCATGAAGTAATCAAGGTAATAGTGGCAAATATGGTTTATATATAAAAAAATAAAATGTTAAATTTTGAGCAGAATATAAGCCTCTCTTATATGCAAAATAAAGGTATGTCTACACAGCAGAATTATTTTGGTATAACATCCATTATTCCAAAATAACTTTGTGTGCTGGCTACACAAGAAGCCCAGTTTTTTTAAATAAATTTGAAATAATGGGCTTCTTACTACAAATTTCTATAAACCTCATTGTACGAGGATTAAGGAAGTCAGTGAATAGTGATTTATTTCAAAATAAGTGCCGTGTAGAAAGCAACAAATTTTGAAATAAGCTATTTCAAAATAAATTACACAATTTACGTAGTTCAAATTGCATAGCTTATTTCGAGGTATGTGCTACTGTATAGATGTACACTAACTGATTTCGTGACATTCTCTTTACAGTAAATGAGTCAGGAGATTGCAAACTAAAAACATCTAAATATGATTTTAAAATTAATTATACTTCACCCCATAATAGTATTTAAATTACATTTAAATTGATTATTCATGTATTGTGTTTTTTATAGTAAATGTATCTCGCCCAGAATGTAAGCGGAGCTGAGACTGACTAGTGAAAAACTTTCAGCAAGACCATTGAGTTCAAGATAAAATAATAACAGATATATAGTATGATACCTTTTATAAGAGGAACTTTGAGTCTCCTGAGGAGTCTCAAGTACTGTTTCATTACAGTGCTGTACTGTTGCAGCAAGGTATTTAACAATAATTATATTTGATTTAAATTTTGCTAAACAAAACAAAAATGGGTGTAGAGAGAAAAAAATTTAATGTGCTTGGAAACATTACTAGAAAGCCCCCTAGCTCCCAAATGATAGATGAGTTTGGACAGTAGAGTGCAGAGAAAAACCAAAGTTATCAGTTAACTAATAATAAAATTACTCATCTAAATATCAACAGCAATGTTCAAAGTCTTTTTGTTTTCTTTTGCTTGTTAGACAATTTAATTAAAAGAGATATAGCTAAAGGGGAGCAAAATGTTATATACCAACCCAGGGTGTTTTAAAATAAGACATTGAAATAGCTCATGGAAAGCAATCTCTGTAATGGTCTCCCTTTGATTAGGAAAAATATCCAGCTTTTCCCTGAGCCCATCAAAGGAAGAAGGATTCATACTGTTGTTGCTTTTTTCCCCATTGTGTTAGAGATCCTCTGCCTGTTTGCTTTCCACTCTATCTCAGAAATGAATATACAGGTTTATAGTCCTTCTTGTCTTTTCCTGAGTGTCTTATGGGAACATGTGACTATTAACAAATCCACCAATAATATTTGAATTCTTCAGAACTGACAACAGGACTGAGAACCAAGCTCACAGTCACAGTTCTGATTGAAGAATGTGGGAGTGAAGGAGGGTAAATGGGATTGTCAGCTACTTTTGTGTTCTCCCAATTCTCAGACCATCTGAGAGTCAAGCTGGTTACTGGCATTTATTTGTCTTGTCTATTTAGACTGTTAATTCTTTGCAGACGGAATTACCCTTACCATGTACATATACCTAGCACAATGGGCTTCTGGTCTCAGTTGAAGAATCTAAACACTACTGTAATACAATCAAATAATATTTTTATCACATGGTTCTGGAGTTTATCAAATAAGTCCAGAATATTCCATAGGCATCACAAGCATATATTAAATAGATCAATTGCATTATGTCTGTCACTTACGGTAGTCTGCACAGAGGATAAGAGCTACTACTATTATACATAATGAATCAGGATTTGAAGGGTGTGTACTTTTGCTATCAGATATACCAAGCTGAATCCCATTGATGATGGGGGCTGATTAATACATGCTAATCTATATGGAGATTTGATCTCCTGGGAGCCTCAGATACTTACACAATGCATTTTACATTGCCTCTTTTGGCTCATCCTCACAACTGTTCCCAGCAAATGTAGCTACTTCTTTACCTAAAAGGGAAGAAGCTTGTGCTTTAAAATTGAAGAACCAGGATATTATCCTCACTGGTGAACTGGGATAGCAGGGTAAGAGAGGGAAATGGGCTGTTACATTACACAAATACCAAAATAAATATATGTGTGTTTTCTTATGTACATGCTACATATATGTAGCATATACTTGACCTGTGACAGAAATTCTCCCAATTTATCATTCTTGGAATTTTCCATTTTTATTCCCCACTAAAGCTGAACACACACTAATACACAGTGGTGTAGAAAATTAGTTCAGACTCAGGAAGACCTGGAATGATGAAACCTGTTTGCTCCCATATCTGCACATTGTCCACTGATCCTTTCCTTTGATCTTTCACTTCAGAGCTTTGTATGAAGGAAGTAACTCAGTGTTAATCATGATTGATTTGCTAAGCTGTTATATGACTGTTTATATCATCCCTTGTCACCGCACTCAATCATCTTTCTGGGACCATTTCACAGAGAACTATAGTCAAAAGAAGGAACATTATTATAAAAGTGTCTGCAAGAGTGGAAATTTAAATCATTTGGTACTGCTACATTTTCACAAGAATAGTCATTTATTGTGAAAGTGAATCAAATTAGTTGACTTGATAATCCAAGCTGAAGTATGATAATGTCCTGACTTTTGTCAGGAAAATACAGAATTCAGACCATATTCAATTTCCAATTCAGATAGCAAGAGTTAGATAGGGTCTTTTTTGATTTTCATATTGTGTATACCTCTTTTTCTTTCAACAAAATCAGCCAAAGCTGAAGTCAAAGTTTGAAATTCAAAATCTGAGGTCTGTATTTTGGGAAAAAAGGATGTGTTTATTAAGGGCTGGATCTGGAAAACATTTAGGCTATGTCTAGACTGCAAGCCTCTTTCAAAAAAGAGCGTCTAGACATCAACCAGTATTTTCAAAAAAGTAAGCTGCTTTTTTGAAAGAGAGCACCCAGGAAGTCTACATTACACAGTTTATATTACAAGCACCTTTTTTTCGAAAGAGCACTTTTGAAAAAAGGCATTATTCCTCATAAAATGAGGTTTTCTGCAGTCGAAAAAACTGCTGCGTTCTTTCAATTTACTTTTGAAAGAACGTGGCAGCAGTCTAGATTCAGGGGAAGTTTTTTTTTAAAAAAAGGCCACTTTTTAAAAAAAAAACCTGTAGTCTAGACACATCCTTAGTCTTTACTCGAATGAGTGATCCCTTTTGAATCAATGTGATTGCTCTTGTGAATGAAGGAAAGTGCAACATCTATGTGCCCACAGGATCTAGCACTATATTGTTCCACAATTTCAATCAAAATTATTCCTAATATTTGTGCGGGATCCTTTTTGTACTATTTTGTTTATTTTGAAAACTTATCAGATTTGTGCTGCAAAAAGGGAATTGGAAACACTCCGACTCATGTAATGAAGGCAGGAAGCTACAAGCACTTTTTGAAACATTTTAATCTTATGCACATGACCAGTACCATTGACCCCTTGATGTCTATTTCCAGAAGATAAATTGGAATAGACCCCTAGTCACAGAAATATCTGCCTCTAGTTTAAGAACTTTAAAATGCAGTGTGAAGCATTTAAACAACAGAAAAAAAGTCTCCACAAACTATTTTAAAACATACAGTCTGTTACTATTCTTTACCAGCAATATAATTAGCATGACGTACATTAGGAAATATCATGGTTCTTTTTACAATATTGTACATCTGTATTTTTCCCCGGAAAGTCAATTTACTGTAAAGGTATCATTTACCTTCCAAAATATCCTCACAGAAGCTGCTGTCAGAAATGATTCCTTAACAATGATACCAAGATTGACAACACATATTTTTTTGCTGTCTTAATGTGAACTCAGATAAACAATCATTGTTTCCATACAGAAAAGATGGTAGTCAAAATAACACACATGATAAACAATAATTAATACAATTGAGTAATATACCAGTAAGAAAAGCCATTGTTGCTCTATATTTTAGTATGGAATTCAGTAGCACGTTAGCTTAAATGAATAACAAATCTCACAGTAGGTTTTATTATTAAGTTATTTCTCACATCATTCCAGACTTTTGTATGAGGGTATTGTAGAGTGATGTGTGATAAAGGCGGATGGTTCTGCCTGAGAATCCATGCAAGCTTAGGGGCTGATCCTGGAGAATACAAGGTCCCCTCAAATGAGAGTTGAAGATGCTTTGTTATAATGGCCCCCAAGGTGCTGACTTTACTAATTCTTTCTTTTTTGTTTATGTCTAGATTGAAATGGACCCAAACCAAAATCCCAGAGTAGAATATATCTGAAGTTCTGAAAAGGTAAATCTCTACAGTGCTTTATATTTTCCTGTTGTTTCAACTTCCCCTTTTAAACATACCCTCTTGGCCCAGACTAGCAGTTGCAGCATTTAAAACACAAAGGAGGATGCAGATTGAGGTCATTGGTCAGTACATTGGTGAGAAGTGCTTCTGTGTTTCTTCATGGAGATGATACATGGAGTCTCCAGGGACAGCCTTACTCACAGATAGCCCTTGTGGCTTACCAGTACCATTGTAACTGATACGGTGGGTCAAATCTACATCCTGGTAGAGCCATTCAAAGGGAGCTTTTATCTGCTCCAAACATGTAGCAGACGAATTCTCAACCGACGTAAAGCCAGCATAGCTCATATTGCATTGGTGGTTGGAGGAGTACTTGGAGTCTGGGGCGGTGAAGAGGAATTATGTCAAGGTGGATACATGACTGAAAGACATTAAAGTGCTCCAGATAATCATTGACCAAAGGAACAATCCTTATGGGGCCCCTCCCAGGAGTGTTCCAAATAATGTTTGGGGGCAATTCAATTCTGCTGGCCTGAATATCACAGGACCAGAAAGGTGGGTCAGAGCTCAATCTCATTCAGAATCTAGCCCACTGCTTCTCTGATGTAGCAAAGCCTACGTCTAACTAAAGTTGATGGGAGTTTTCCCATTGATTGCAATCAGGCCAGGATTTTACCCAATGTATACAAGTTGTCAAGGGTAGAGGAAATAGTACAAGGCATACAAAGTAACATAGACTTGGTAAAACAGTGAAATGAAATGATCTATTTAAAAAAAATCATAATTGCTTGTTGAAATTTTCTAAGATTGGCAGAAGGATAAGCAAAACATGAAGGTGTATTTTAGTGTGGGGTAAAAAATCTGACATTAGGTTTTCCTTAAGCAAAACTTCCATTTAAGTCATTGGGAGTTTTGCCTGAGTAAACTCTGAATAAAGTCTGCAAGTTTTGATTCCAAGTTTCTGTTTGTTCCTGATTTCCAAGGCATAGTTTTTGCTGAGGTACATTGCTTCAGTATCTAGCAATTTAATTAATTTACAGAAATGTGTAAATTCCACCAAATGAGTTGTATTCAGGCTGGTATATAGATTGGGCTTTTGTTTTGTTTTGTTTTGTCCCGTCCCCACCTCATCTTTTTTTTTCTCCTTCCCTCTCTACCCTTTGTTTGACCTTAACAGACAAGCTGTATTGTGCATGACTAAGCAGATTGGGTTGTAGAAGTATTCTCATGGGAGAGTAAGGAGTTGAGTTCACCGCCTCCTTCCTTGCTCTTTTCCCCATATCGGGGAGGCTATACAGTAGCCCAACACCATGGTTTTGAATTGGGAGTGGATTTCAGTATCCTGTCCTCACTGAACACAGCTGGAATGTGAATGGAATGGATTTCCCCTGTAGGAATGCAAGGATATGTACATGTCAACAAAACCATGTGCTATTAATCATTCTGCTATTTATTTATTATTTGTAACATGGTGGTATTCATTTAAATGTTTCTATCACCTGGTTTGGGAACAGAAACAACTTCATGTGATCAAGATGACCAATTGCACACCAAAAATATCCAATAGCCACAATTAATTGTTCCCACACTCCTCACTGGTTGAAATTTGTCTATATAAAGAATTCAGTAACTATTTGTGAACAAGAAATACATCCCCAGGAATGGCTCCAAAAAATCACAAACAATGTAGTTTTTTTTTCCTAAAAATCATTTGATTGGCTCTAGTGTTAAGGGTTTTTAATTTAATTTAAATGATGAAAACAAAAATTTAGAGAGCTCTAAACAGCAATGGAAAAAAAGTTCTAACTGTGCAGAGTGAGGGTTCAGTTAACAAAGGGGATCGATCACCAGTTTTCACAAGCTGAAATCATAACACATATGCCATGAATTTGATGGTGTTAGTTTAAAAAGGGATGAAATGGCAAAGAATGATTGTTGTACATAAAGCCTGAAGAAATGTGCTTTGCAAGCTTGTTTTGTGCCTGCTTCTTCTGTTTGCATTGTTACACTACAGTCACCACTGTATGTATTATTACTTTGTTTTATTTGCATTGTGGTAATGCCTAGGAACCTCTGTTCTAAACCTGCTCAAACACACCACAGAAATAAAGTCCCTGCCTGAAAGAACTTCCTGAGCACCTTCCTGTTGTGCATTCAGTGACATGTCTAACACCAACACATGCTTTCATCTTCTGTCTCTATTGGGTCTATAAATCAAGAGTGTAGACCTCTCAATCAACCAGTGAGGGCAGCCCCTGCCAGTGTCCAGTACTCCTCATTCTGCAAGGAGTAAGGGAAGACAACAAGAGCATGTGCATTTTGCATAGCTGGATGGGTATACCTTATGCCAATCTGCCTGGTCTAGTATAGAGCAGGACCGAGTGTCTAATGCATTTTTCACTGGGCAGGATAGATAGGGCCAGGCCATGTTAAAACCACTTTATGAATGGTAAAGAATTAGGCGAGAACATAGGATTTAAAAAAGCTCCATCAAATTAAGCCACACTACCTTCAGCTGTGTTTTATCCAAACTTAAATATGCCACCCAAGCCCTATAATAGGGCCCAGTACAAACAGGTCCATGACCAGTCTCAGGGAATGTGTCAATTTGATGAGGATGCAGTAGAAAAAAATAAAGTGAGAGCAGCAGGGTATTTTTGGTGAGCAGAAAAGCAGCAGCAGCCTAGAATGGAATGTGAAGATTTTATTGTAAACACAATAAATACTATAAAAAAAAAAAGAAAAGAAAAGAAGACTATAATTCAGTCCAAACCTTTACTAGGAGGAAAACTTTAGTTACTGCAAAATTTGCACTGCTTTGTGCTTCCTGTTGAACATTTTAAAAGCATTGGAAGGCATGGCATACACCTTTTCTTGGATTTATAAATAGGCTCCCACCTCATATTAAAGGCCTGAGTTTAATTCGTTTTAATATTGCCACCACTAACGATGCCTATTTAAGGCAGCCTTTTAAAAGTTTGTAACATTAATTTAATGGAAAAATGCCAATACTGCTCTAAGAACTCTATTAGATTTTCTCCCTGTTAAATTAATGTTACTAACTTTTAATGGATGTTGTAATTAGATGTTATTATTAACAGGAATATTACCCAAATTAAAATCAGACCCTGAGAGAGAGACAACTTACATTTACAAGTGAATTAAGCATTCGTATCTGGACATTATACATACAAAGTAGTGGAGCCAGATGGCCTTTGCTTTGTTTTCCCCCCGTAACCTGCTTCAGAACCAGGCACACATAGTTTTGTTAGCACATAACGTCTGCAAGAACAGCCCAACTATTAATGCTCCCGCTTACAAAAGGAAGTGATGGTTTCTCCGCCAGCTCCAGAGAAGGAAAGGGGCGCTCCATCTCCCAATTTCACACTCAATTTAGAGGGTGGCTCTCAACCCAGCTTGATTGGGTTCGGCAGTTTGAAATTGATTGTTTTGGTTGTAAAGCTTGCCTGCCTTCCCAGCCAATTTAAAAAAAAAAAAAAAAAAAAAAAAGCTGCTAAGCTACTACCTTATTATGAGCTAGAGAGCAGTGAGAGAGGGAATGTCATGAATTCAAAATTGCTGAATCCAGTCTGTTTAGAACAAGGGAAAATGACAATAGTCCCGTGTTCGTTACAGGTGTGCTAACTAATCTGGGGGCTTTCTCCTTGTATACAAGTCTTTTTTTGCCTACATGTTAAGGTAATGAAATGTTCTCCCCTTTCCTCCCTCCCCCCCCCCATGCCACCCATTCAGCACCAGAGATGGGCTATATGTAAACTAGCTGAGAAGATGACATGCTTAACTGAATTCCTCAAAAGCCTCCCTTTCTGATGTGATTTTTTTTAATAAACTCCAAGTTCCAAATTAGCATACATAAATCCATGTTTTGGAATGCTTCTGCTCATATCAACCATAGAGATTAGCCCAGTCTGAAAACTCAGGTCCAAGCACCTCAGCCTTTGGGAAAGTTTAGATTCAGCTCTGAACTTTGTAGCTCTAGCCCACATCTAACATGCAGGCATATGAGTAGGCATGAATCTCCCTCCCCATTGGTTGCAGTAGCAGTAGCCTTGCCCAGCAGCTATGAAATAGGGGAACCCAGGCTTTCTCATTCCACCAGGTTCCAACACAGGGGCCATTTTGAGCAACATAATGCAAGAGTCTGCCTTAATACTGAAACCTTTTTTAACAATGAAACTAGGAATTCGGAAGAAAAATTCTGTAATAAGGATTAGATTCCATGGCATATTCCATGGACCAATGGAATTACAAAATATACAGGCCCTAAATATATCCTTTGTAGAGAGAAGGGCATTAATCCTAGACAAAGACTACCATTGCATGTTTTGTTAATAGTTTATTGAAATCAAAAGCAAATGTATGAAGTATGAAATACAACTTTCTTTAAAAATTCAGTCATTTTCTAAATTATCTAAATATTAAAAACACAGCAAACTGGCAGCTTGAATCTGAATTTTCTAATTATAGCATCCTTGAGCATGCATCAAGCAAAATTTACTTTAATCTTCTATAAACATTCACTATTATTATTTTACTCTCAGCTATTAAATTAAACCACTATAAAGTTGCAAATCGAACAACATCCAGTGTGAGGCAATGAAAAAGGTCTTCTTTTTTGTTTTCTGGTTTTTTACTTCCATCAATCCAGCATCTATGTTTTTGCAATGAACAATGTGCTGAAGGATTCCAAATACTGAATACTAAGTAAATGATCAGTAGCCAAATGCCTCTGTGTTCACAGTCTCATGCGCTACTTCAGCTTTTGCTATATTTTGGCTTGCCCGTCAGTGGTAAGGCTGATGTACAGAAGAGCGAGTGGATGGACATGCTGATTTTGGCAGTGATGCATGCTTATATAAGACAGGTGAAGAAAAGAGATTTCTTTCCATGTCCTTTCATTGGATACTGTATTTGTTAGTGTTGTATCTCAACACCTGAATCTTATGCTCTCTCTTTTTTGTTTTTATTTCCTAAGTTATCTTTAAAGACTACCCCTTTTTTTTCTTTAGATAGTCCACTCAATGATGCTATATTGAAATGACCGTTACTTCTAACTAAGGACAATTGGAGTACGTCTAGACTACAGACTTTTGTCAACAGATACTGTCGATAAAGCGCGTCTAGACTACATCCAGTTCTGTCGACAAAGCAAGCTACTTTGTCGACATGACAGTGTAGACGCAAAGGACAGTGTAGATGCAATAACACCTTCTGTCGACAGAACTCTGTCGACAAAAGGCGTTATTCCTCGTAGAATGAGATTTACAGACATCGACAAAGCTGCTGAGTTCTGTAGACATTATGTCGACAGAACTCAGCGGCAGTGTAGACTCAGGTACAGTTTTGTCAACAAATGTCCACAAATGTCGACAAAACCCTGTAGTCTAGACATACCCTTGGACTCTGTTCCCTATACCCTCAGGAATGTTTCTTATGGATAAGGGGATGAGAGTTGAGATAAATTTCTACCCACCACAAGGTGAGCAGTGGAGTGCTGCATTCTGCTGTGCTCATGGAATTGCACAGAAAGTGGACCCAGATTATAGAACTCACGCCCTGGAGAGATTAGAATGATAACAGATTTAACTGAGTTTCAGAAGATAATATAAAGGTACTTCCTCTTCCTTGATTTTTCTCAATAAATGGCTTCAGAAGCACACAAATATTCATATATAAATATATTAAAATGTATTAATCTCTTTCAGGCTTTATAAGACAAAAGAGCAAAATAAAATTTTATTTCTATTTTTAAATGCATGGGATGCACTCATACACTAACCTGATGGGCTGAGTAAATAGATAGATATTTTTCAATTAACACTTTCCATCTCTGAATTTACTTAGGATATAAGCCTTTCTTCATAAATAGGAAGAACAGTCGAATAATTTCACATTATTGCAAGCGAAAATATCATTCTGGCAATGAATATAGTCTAAACAGGGGAAAATATGGATATGTCCCTGTGGCTATGTCTATGCTGCAGGGCTGCGTCTAGACTGGCAAGTTTTTCTGCAAAAGCACTTGCTTTTGCGGAAAAGCTTGCTAGCTGTCTACACTGGCCGCTTGAATTTCCACAAGAATACTGACGATCTCATGTAAGATTGTCAGTGTTCTTGTGGAAATGCTATGCTGCTCCCATTCGGGCAAAAGCCCTCTTGTGCAAATGCTTTTGCGCAAGAGGGCCAGTGTAGACAACGTGGTATTGTTTTGTACAAAAAAGCTCCGATGGCGAAAATGGCGATCGGGGCTTTCTTGTGCAAAACTGCGTCTAGATTGGCACGGATACTTTTCCACAAAAAGTGCTTTTGCGGAAAAGCGTCCGTGCCAATCTAGATGCTCTTTCCCTCAAATGCTTTTAACGGAAAAACTTTTCCGTTAAAAGCATTTGCGGAAAATCATTCCAGTCTAGACATAGCCCAGGTGTTTTGCAGAAGAGGAAATGCAAATGGAGTGCTCATTTGCATAATTTCTTCCAATCCTTTTTGCGGAAGAGGTTTTTGCAATAAAAAGCCCTGTGTAGATGGGGTCATTTGTCAGAAAAAAGCCCTTTTGTGCAAGAGCCTGTAAACCTCATGTTTGAGGAATAAGGGCTCTTGCACAAAAGGTTTTTTTCCAACAAATCAGTGGTAAAAGGTTTTTTTCCTTTGCAATCAGTGGTAAAACTCCCATTAAATTCAGTGGGAACAGGGTCAGTTTATGGGCTCCGTTAATATTAGGTGACATGTTAGACCACAAGTAAAATGCAGGAGGATCAAAGCAAAGCCAATCAGCCCTTGTAAAGGAAAAGGCATTGGCATGAAGAAATCAGAGTGACTGGAGCATCCCACTCATTTGTACACGGGCTAGAAAACGTGGGAGGAGGTGACTTCTCAGAAGTGATACTGTGCAGGCCTCTTTCTCTACAATTTTAGTTCACACGGACTCTATGCAAAGACTAACGCATGGCTTCAGCAGTGCCTCATGCACTGCCACATGCTCCCTGCCAAAGAACGGCAGCTAACAGATACAGACTCAGACGATAAGAGACTATATTATCCAAGACTCTGCAGTGCAAGCCAAAGTTAATAAGCACTCCAGTGCCTGAATAGGATGCTATGTTAGTAAAGCTTTGACTCCAATAAGGACTGGAAACAATGACGGGTGAACACACATTAAAACCAAAAATTATCATGGGTCCTTCTAAACACAGGGAAATAAAATTAATAGATAATTCATAGAAATTAAAGAGAGACAAGACCTGAAGTCACCAGACATACTCCTTTGTCAGTACAGGATTGCGTCCCTAGCTTCCAAAGTGAATTAAGCAATATAATATAATAAGCACAAGGATAAGTGAGTGCCATGGAGTTTGGAGCCATGGGCTATTGATCTGAGAAGAGAATATGTCCCAACTTCTCTGGTTTTGGGCACACTGCATTTAACCTTTGTAAGTCACTCTTATGTCTTCTTGTCTCAGTTCTCATTCACATGTACACAAAATAGAACTTCCCTGGATGAGATCAGAAGCAACTGAAGATAATTTTGATCCTCTTTAAGGCATTTGGTGATTGCTATCAATCCTTATGCATATTAGCAACACAGGGCATAGGCTTGAAATTTCTTCCTGCACATTTATGTTCTCTATGCAAATCATTCACAAAAAGGCATTGTATCTGAACTATTTCAGTCTGCTTCCTCTGGGCTTTAATTGGAGTTTATTAACTTTCCACGATTATTAAATGGGAACAATAACACCAAATTTGAGGGAAGAAAACTGGCTGGCCAGTACTTTAATCTCGTTTTGGTGAACAACTGGAACAATAAATTAAATATTTTGCCATTTGTTTTATTGCATGTGGAATTTGAAGTTTATCATAAACAAATATTATTTAAATTAAAATTCTATACATTAGAAGTGGATTTATCTATTTTATAAGTTAGAGATGAGACAGATCTGTAATGTCCATTCCTCTCTATTGAACAGGGGAAATTAAATATCTGCTTCTCACTGTTAAATCCAACAACTGAACATATGACCTTGGCTTGTTTAGGTGATAAAAGCTGGGATCTACTTTAGTTGGCTAATAGATATTTTATGAGAGTAGTGAAGAACATTTTACTTCATATGAGATAATATGATTTTTTTCACCGTGATACACAAGGCAGAGAATTTCCATTCACAGTAATTTTTGTGTAAGTCAATTTTTTTTTTAAATCACATACATGATACAAACAATGCAGCCTGGCATGTTCTCTCAGACTATGAAAATCTGTACTTCAAAATATAAATAGCCCCGGTGAAATTCTAGCCCCATTGTAGACAACACAAGTTTTACCATTAACTTCACTGAAGCCAGGATTTCATCTCCAATTATTTAAAAGTCTGTCTCTGTGAAAAGATTAAAGTTTCATAATTTTCAGTGTGACCCTTGTAGGTGTATCATTAGGAAATATATCTCCTTACTTCATATAGTGTCTGATCCAAAGCTCACTGAACTTCCTGTTAGTCTCTACACTCTCATCAATGGGCTGTAAATCATTCCATCTATGGGCAGATTTGTACTTCTGTTACTAGACAGTGTAATAAAAACCTGGCTGGTTGTTCTGACTATCAAAACCAAAATTAAATGTATAAGTATTTGAAGCAAGAGAAATATATACAGTGGAACAAAAATATATTTTAGTGATGGCAAAAATTGTTCGGTTAACAGTAATTATGGTGTCAATCGTCTTGCACAAGGAAATTCTCCCTTTATCCACAGGACAGGCATTGAGGAGTGCAGACTTCCCTTCCAATACACCTCAACCCTAATTTGAAGCAGCTGAGAGGAAAATTCAGTCTTTCTACCTATTGCTTCTTGGTGGAGAATGCCTAAAAGGAGGAGCCAGCAGTGCAAGGGGCTGTTTGGACTCCTCTGGGGTAGGAAGGAAAGGGAGGGCAGTGATGTACACGGCCCCGGCCCCGGCCCCAGCCCCAGCCGTGTACATCACCGCCCCGTGCCCCTCCCTCACAGCAGCCTGGCTAAGCAGGCAGCACTCAGCCAAGCGCCACAGTGGGGGGGGAGGGGAAGAGGAGCAGGGAGAGACGGAGGGGAGAGAGAGGCAGGAGGAGGAGGAGAAGAGAAAGGGAGAGTGAGAGTCAGGAGGGGGAGAAGAGAAAGAAAGAGATGGAGAGAGAGGCAGGAGGTGGAGGAGAGCTGAGAGAGAGGCGGGGAGGCAGTAGGAAGAGAGAGAGAGACAGAGAGCTCAGGAGAGAAGACCTGAAAATCCCATCTTATGCCAGGCTAATTGGCTAGTATTGTAATATTATTCTGGTTCTGATAGTCCACCTTTAATTTTATTAATGGTTTTAATATCAATGTCAGCGTTGCTTATGGTTATTGAATGATTTGCACTTTTCATTTCCTTTGAATTTCCTGAATATATATGTAAGTAGCTATTTAAACTGGTCATACTCATCTGTTTATTAAATGTACATTAGCAAATAGCAAATACTGCTCCACCATTTCAGCGGAATCCTTCAATGACATCTAATATACTATGCTAATTAATCAAAATTATTTCCCAGTAGCAATGGTGTATTTTGGTTTTAATGGTCTACCTCTATTAACTATTAAAGAAAAATGTATCTAGAATATGGAGATGATACGGCATTAATAAAAGAGACACATTATTTCTCTCTCAACTCATGTGCCCTGATTTGGCAAAGTCTTGAACTGTGCTAAAAAGTAGTGCATTTTTTTTAACTTTGCTACATTGGGAACCTTTTAAAAGGAAGCAGATATCCTCTTAGAACTCATTGTGATTTCTCATTAAACAAAATGTCTCATAGAAACATAAATTGGCATATTCCCCATCTACTAGAAGCCTGATCTGAATGTGAAAATATTAACTTAAATATGAAAACTTCAAATACTCATTAATTCACTTTGTATTCTCATATTTTATAACTTTTCAAAGTTTACTGAACACCTTGCAAACTTACTACACTTACTAATGCCAAGAAATATAATAAACTAACTAAAACACTGCTTTTAAAATGAAAACTGTGCCTTGTCTATCAAATTACTGACTTCTGGGTGCATAGTCAAATGCAGTAAATTAACTGTTTTGCTTTAAATAAATTTTAAAGTTTGCACTTTATATGTAATTGGTAATTTTTAATGGTAACTAACACTTTATAATAAAGTATTCCTATATACAGCAAAGAGTTCAAGGGACCTAATTATGCAGTGACAGTGACTGTTGTATGCTCACTATGTAATTGTAAAAATTGTTTTTAACAATAAAGAGCAATTGAAATTTGTCAATTTGAGAGTGACAAATAATGTTTTTGACTATACATGTGGTGTTTAAACAGTTGTTTTAACAGTAGACTTGTCAACTTGATGTAGCTGAACATCATAAAAACTCTTTAAAACTGTAAATTTAATTGTTCAAATTAGCAGTAACATTGTCAACAGTTGGTACTTGTTAAAATGTGGGCGTTTAGAAGTGGAGCAATAAATACATAAACAGAGCTACTATGAAACTGTTAATACCTCTGGCAGGTTTGCTTGTTTGCTTTAAATTCTTGTCAACAAGAGATACCGTACCTGTGAAAATAATGCATTTCTATATGAAAGAATTGTATTTAACTATTTGTAAAAATACATAGGCATGGTCTAACTCCATTGGTGAATTTGCCCCATGATGCCTAAAGAGAAGCTCACCATTTCATTAGTAAACTGAAGCTTCACTGCCCCAGTACAGTATTTGCTTGATTCTGTACCATTAAATTTTGTAACAGTTATAATGCTACTTAGATGACAGCAGGAACAAGCGGCACAAAAAATCATTGGATTGTAGTTCAAATCCAGGGTGCATGGGCACAGAAAACCCTCTAGATATGGCTAAGCAAGAAAACACATCACCCACCCCTCGTCTTTTCAGAGTTCTCATATTCAGCAGCACTAATAGTACTGTAGCATGTTGCACTACATTGGTGTTCAAGCAAGCCGTCAACCATGGATGCATGTTTAAATCTGTTATGGCTCATCAACACAGTATATCAGCCTTGGGAGGCTTATGTAAACCTGGGCTTCCAAGCACACACACAAAAAGGCTATTGGCTTCAAGGCAAGAAAATCCCTCTTATTTCACAAGCAAATGTAACGAATGCTGCTTGTGCACAAAAGCTTTTAGTTTGTTCCTTGAAATCTCAAATTCTCTCAGCTGGGTGAGTTGGAAAAGTATTGTGTGATATTTGTCAATGCAAGTAAGCAGAGCAAAAGTGTGTTCAAGTTGAATAGTGAACAAAAGAACGTGTAAATATTTTTCAATAATAAAAGCATGAAGTGAGGGCAGATCTAACAGGTGCCAACTGCTGATTGGTTTCTCCACCTCTGGTGTAAATCAAAGGTTGCGTCAGCTCTCAGTGCTCCATGGTTTTCATTCTGCCAACTAGGCTACTTCCCAGCCAGAAAGCAAATTCACTGCTCTTCTGTTACCTCTCCGTCAGGACTGATTCTTAACCAACATTTTACATGAGGTATCAGCACTAGAAGCAGCTTTGCCAACTCTAGGGCTGGGCCTAAAGCCTTAGAATTCCCAGAGGCGCCAGCAGGAACTGGCTTAGTTACTCCTTTAGCAACCTACTGACTTAGCAGGGGAGCTACAAAGGGAAGCATTGTTTCTGCACAGTCCTGCAGCTCTCGCTCTCTCTCTCTCTCTCTCTCTAGTGTGACATGTTAGCATTAAGGAGAGGAGACGGGGTGGCCCTGTTGCTGCTACCATAGGTCAGCCTATAAGCCTAACTTCTGACAGCAGCTTTCTCTTACGTAAGAGGAAGTAGGGTCCCAGAGAAGCAGGGAGCAAGTTTGTGGAGAGGCTATGAGATGGAGGAAAGAAGGGCAAAGGTAGACTCCAAAAGCAGTGAAAATAGGAGAAGGAAAATTGGGAGAGGAATCCCAAAGAAATGTCATTGTCTTGATATATTTATTTTACTCCAATCTCATTCTGCACCTCTTTCATCCTTGTTTGTTTCTTCCACTGGCTGAGTTTGTCAATAACCTAGCTTCAGTTGGAGGCAAAGGTTGTCTTCTTACTAGGTATTGGCTCCCCAATAACTAATTTGATCCCTTAGGATGTGTCTAGACTACATCCCTCTTTTGACATGAAAATTAGGGTATGTCTACACTAGCTCCCTAGTTCCAACTAGGGAGGCTAATGTAGGCATTAGAAGTTGCAGACCAAGTCCGGGATTTAAATATCCCATGCTTGATTTGCATCTGCCCAACCAGTTGTCATTTTTGAAATTTACAAGTCCGGACTAACTGCCCGCGTCTACACACGGCAGGGACCCGGTATTTTGAATTAAAGCCCCTAAATCGAACTACCTTGCAGGAGGAATAACAGGTAGTTCGATTTAGGGCTTTAATTCGAAATACCGGGTCCCTGCCATGTTTAAACGTGGGCAGTTAGTCCGGACTTGTACATTTAAAAAATGGCGACTGGCCGGGACGATGCAAATCAAGCATGGGATATTTAAATCCTGGGTTTGATTTGCAACTTCGAATGCCTACATTAGCCTCCCTAGTTTGAACTAGGGGGCTAGTGCAGACATACCCTTAGACACTTTGAAATTGCAAATGAAGCCAGGAATTAAATTTCCCATGCTTCATTTGCATAATGGTGGCCGCGGACTTTTTTTCGACATGGAGCTTTTCAATAGAAAAATGGCAGTTTAGATGGGGATCTTTGAAAATAAAATCCTTTTTTGAAAGATCCTGTACTCTTAAAAAAATGAGGTTTACAGGATCTTTCGAAAAAGGGTTTTATTTTTGAAAGATCCCCATCTAAACTGCTGCCTTTCTATCGAAAAGCACCGTGGCGGAAAAAAAACGCAGCTGCCATTATGCAAATGAAGCGTGGGAAATTTAAATCCTGGCTGCATTTGCAATTTCAAAGTGTCTAATTTATATCCCTCTGTCAAAAGAGGGATGTAATCTAGCCATACCCTTAGACACTACTGTAACACAAATAATACTGATAATGATAATCACTAATAGCAAGTACCTGGGTGTGATGGCATATGCCTATAAACCCAGTAATTTGGGAGACTGAAGCAGATCGCTCAGGGATTCTGGATTGTGGTGCACTATCCCAATTGGGTGTGTGTTCCACTGAAAGCTTGGTCATGGAGTGGCTAAAGGACTGGCTACAACAACACAAATGATGTGTTCTGATCACTGCTTCTCTGTGACAGCCGATGGACAAATCAAGGAATAACAAGTGGTTTGGTAAGCAATACAAGGGTTCAGTTTGTTGGGAATGAATCATTCAACCAAACTAGTGAAAGTATAACATGCAATGATATCTTGGGTGTTGTAAATATGTACACAAACAAATGCAAGCTTTTGCCAAAGTGCATAGGAATTGACCTGACCAATGTTAGAGTTGGGATAGAGCCATAAAATTCAGGTTTAGATCTCAAATTTTAGTGGCAGATCCAAGATTTTGCTAGATCTTATTGTCTCAAATAAACAAAAAATTCTACGCCAAAATCAGATTTAAAATGCACATAAACTACTCCAATTGCTTCAATAGGAGTTTCCTGTGTATATCCAAGAGCAGATTTTAGAGCTGAGAATATGCATTAAGTCTAAATAACAAATCTTAGTCCATTGACATACTGTTTATTCATTTTTTTCAAGGTGTCAGTAGGAGTTTTTCTATCTAATATAAGATGATTTGGTTGTCACATTTTTAATGAAGATTTTTAATTACTCTTGATATATGGTATTGTACTAGTTGTTTTGTGTAGAAAACTGCTATTGTGCACTTAGCTAAATCTCCTGTCTATAGCAAAATCTGCCTACATCAGGTTTTTATTCAAAAACAGTCTTTGTCACTGCGCTTCTACACAAGATGAGTTCAGCTGTTATTTACAGTATAAAAAGGGAGCAACTGCATGAGATTTACAGGTGCTTATGTGGAACTATGTGATTTGCTATATTTGACTGTGCACCTGGGCTACCCAGGATATGCTAATAAACACATGGGATTTGTTGGCATGTGAATATTAGAACTACTTCTTTTTTAAAAAATTTCTTTAAGTTGCCAGTGTGGTTTTTACTAATTACAAGCAATGGGCTAAGTCCTGGATCTAAGCGAGTGCACCTTTATTTCAGGGTGGACAATATATCTACTGCAGCAGTAGTATTAAGATGTATACTTTACTGGCCAACAATTGGAGAGAGCATGTGCACACATGCACATTCATCAGCTCTTCAAAATGTACATTACATTTGTGTATTCCCAAACCTGCCATGCATCTAGCTACCCAGGTGATCAGTTACATAGACATGTGATATAATGTACATGGATGTGCACATTGATCTAATTCACCAGGGTTCAGACAGGAAGAGGAGGCTGAGACTAGATGTCAGAGAGAGGAATGGGAAAGACATACATGAGACCAGCAGGCACAAATCATCCCTGTAGACTCTGGGTTAGTCAGAGGTTAGTCAGTGGACTGTAAAACCTACTGACATTATTACCTTTTCCACTGTGCCTCAACAAGGGGTCTGGGGGGCTGAAGTAGTTGAGCAGTCCCTGCTAGCATAACTTTCATGGATTGTCAAGGAAACACTCCATTTCACAAATGGTCTTGGTAGCCTCCAAACTTCCTAGGATCTTAGAGCATTAAGGGGGTGACTCTACAGACTTAAAGCGGTAATGGGGCAAATCTTATGGGCCAATATGGGAGGAAGTCTGGGATGGAACCCTTGCAATGTTCCCTCTTCCAGGGATTTATGGCAGGAGAGCAAGATGCTGTAAGGCACCTTTCCAGATAGATGGAGGCACATTGAAGAAAATGCTGTCAACATGATTGTTCAAACTCTCTCTAGCACTTCTAAAAGTTTGCTTTTGTGAAACATAAGGGAAAAAATACAGAGTCCAGTACAGGATGGGGTTGGCTATCTGTTTGGAATGACCCTGACTAATTAACTATGTCTCCTCCACTCTTGAGTAATGTGGCCATCCCAAACTAACGCCAATATACTTGTTGGCCAGAATTTTTAAACTAGGGTGTCCAAAGTTAGTGCTGTAACTCACCTAAATATAACAGGCTTGACAGTCAGTGATGATGAGCAGCTGCAGCTTCCACTGAGCAGGTTAGTAGTTCTGAAAATCATGGCACTTAACATGTCTCTCTCTATACGTACTTAAAGACATACAGGTAAAATATCTAATTTGATCACCTGCAGTTTCTCAAAAGTGAAACTGTTTTCTTCACTAAGGGTATGTCTACACTGCATTCCTCTATCGAGAGAGGAATGCGAATGCAGCCAAGCAAAATTGTAAATGAAGCACGGATTTGAATTTCCCATGCTTCATTTGTATAATCACATCCGGCCGCTATTTCGAAATACCCTATTTCGAGATCAAAAACGCCTTGTGGAAACCCCTTCTTTCGAAATAACCCTTACTCCTTAAAAAATGAGGTTTTATGGTTATTTTGAAAGAAGGGGTTTCTTTCAAAATAACTGGCTACGTCTACACTGGCCCCAAATTCCGGAAAAGGGATGCAAAGCAGGTAAGTCAGCATAGGGAAATCCGCGGGGGATTTAAATATCCCCCGCGGATTTAAATAAACATGTCCGCCGCCTTTTTTCCGGCTCGGGGAAAAGCCGGAAAAAAGCGTCTAGACTGGCACGATCCTCCGGAATAAAGCCCTTTTCCGGAGGATCTCTTATTTCAGGTACTTTCAGGTAGGAATAAGAGATCCTCCGGAAAAGGGCTTTATACCGGAGGATCGCGCAAGTCTAGATGCTTTTTTCCGGCTTTTCCCCGAGCCGGAAAAAAAGCGGCGGACATGTTTATTTAAATCCGCGGAGGATATTTAAATCCCCCGCGGATTTTCCTATGCTGACTTACCTGCTTTGCATCCCTTTTCCAGAATTTGGGGCCAGTGTAGATGTAGCCACTGAGTCTACAAGGCATTTTTTATCACGAAATAGGGTATTTCGAAATAGCGGCCGGACACGATTATGCAAATGAAGCGTGGGAAATTCAAATCCGCACTTCATTTGCAATTTTGCTCGGCTGCATTTGCATTGCTTTCTCAAAAGAGGAATGCAGTGTAGACATACCCTAAGGGTGTGTCTACACAGCAGCATTATTTCAGAATAACTGCTGTTATTCCGAAATAATAATGCGAGCATCTACGCAGAAATTCTGTAATTTCAAAATAAATTCGAAATAACAGAGGGCTTATTCTGGCTTCTGTAAACCTCATTCCATGAGGAATAATTCCTCTTCCAAAATAGCTATTTCAAAATAGCAGTAGTGTGGATGCTCTACTGCTGCTATTTTTAAAATAGCTCCTCATCAGGGCCAGTCTATTAATTACTCCCAGTGCTTCCTGGGGCTTTAAATCGAGGTAGCACATCCACATTAGGGAAGCCTTCCTCAGACTAATTTTGAGTCTTCCCTGTAGTGTAGACATGCTATTTCAAAATAAGCTATTTCAGAGTATTTCTTCCCAAATAGCTTATTTCGAAATAAGTGTGCATTGTAGACGTACCCTAAGATACACTCACGTTACATGTTATATTTTCTAAAAAATATATTTTCAAATATAATATCACCCATTTAAAACCACTTGGGAAAAAATGAAAATAACTGTCCAAGCCATTCATGATGGAAGCTAAGCTGACACTTTCATCAATGGCAAATTTAGTATTTTGTCATTTTGTCTCAAATATGAATTAGCCATTATGTTTCAAATTCCAGCACTCTTTAACTATCTTAATACAGTACATCTCATGCTTTGGTACCATGGAAAGGGCCACATGTTGTAACAAAAATGAATGCATTAAATAAATAAATAAATACATAAATTCAATAGCCTAGGTACTAATTTGCCATAGATTGTATTTAAGTCCTCATCCATTATGTGAATTAGAAGTGAAACAAACAATGGCATCAATACTCTATTGCAGCAGGCACAGCCTGAGATCTAGCAGAGTGTGTGTCCTGGACAGTTTGTATTGATGCTGTCCTGAGTATCACACTCATCAATAATGGAAATAATTGCATTTTAATAATTTAAAACCCCCCATCATTTTCACAGAACGAGAAATGATGACTTTGTTCCCTCCCCTGCAGTTTATCTACCTTTTATTGAAGGGACAGATTCACCAACAAAAAAGCAGCTTTACACACACACAGAGAGAGAGAGAGAGAGAGAGAGAGAGAGAGAGAGGAAAAATAAGCTGCTGTTTTCCAAGCAGGTGATAGACTATTCAATTTATCTAAAAAAAAAAAATTCAGTGATCAATTTAGCCAGACTCAGATGCTAGAATAAAAGCTGAAAGAGACAGAGAAAAAGTAACCCTTCACCTTTCAGCCTCCTTTCCACCTGACAGTCCATGCTCAGATTCTTATTCGGAGCACTTTAGTATAATTCTTCATTTTTCTAGCACTGAAAACTCTGTGTACTTAAATAGAGATGATTGAATACCTAAGGCCATGTCTACACTAGGAAAATATTTCAAATTAATGTACTTCAAAATAATTACTACCAAAATAACTATTTGAAATAGTGTGTCCAGTTATAGTGGAAGCCTCGAAATTAGTACGAGGCAGGCTCTGTTAATGTAGATGCGCTACCTCAACTTAGAGCCCCAGGAAAGACTGGGGAATAATTACTTTGAATGATTCTGGAGAATGACTATTTCAAAATAGCAGACATGAAGCATCCACACTATCACTATTTGGAAATAACTATTTTGAAATAAGCGTCATTCCTCATGGAAAGCAGGAGTTATTATTTTGAAATAACCATCCCATTATTTTGAAATAATGGTCTTGGTAGTATGGACATTCCACTTGTTATTCCAAAATAAGAGGAGTTATTTCAAAATAACTTTCTAGTGTAGACCAGAGCTAAGAGATAGAGCATCAGGCCTGGTATGGTTGTGAACAGTGTTTGTGCAACTTCTGTAGTGAGCCCAACAGAAAAAGATTTGTTTGTTTTAGTTCCGATGTTCTGTCTGCACTATATACCTTATCATGATTAATCATGTACCAACCACAGAATGGCCTTTATCAAGTTATACTAGATCTAGGTAATCCATAATCTACTATTCTATTCTACTTTGGTTTGCATACCATAGTGTCTGAGCGCCTTCCAGTAGTGCAAAAAGCAATGTGACTACACATCTGTAATGGGGTGTTTCTTCTCTCGTCCTTTCAGGCAGAAGCCTGTGCAGTGGACTGGCTTGTTTCAATAGGGTCTTTAAAAATAAAATAAAAACAAACATAGCTGTTGCTATATGTTTATATTAGAGAAGGTTAAAAATGAGCCTTACACTTGGAGGAGAAGGTGGTGAGGTTTCCTTAGTTCCTGTAAGAGTGTCTTCTACAATATTCCTTATTCTATACTCTGTATGTTCCTCTCACTATTTTTTTAGTAGTGTGTGAAATTTTGGGTGCTTTGATTTCATGAGATCGTACATCTGGACCTTGGCAGGTTGAGAAGTACATATGCACAACATCGCTAAGTCAAATGAATTTATATTTTAGCTGTATTTTGATCATACTTAGTAAAGTACAAATAAATACAGAACAACATGGTTTATTAAAATAATGAACTCTTAGTTAATATAAAATCCCACTATACCACCTTGTCTCTAAATCTGCTGATAGGGTGAATAGATACTAGAGTTCTTTGTGTGAATGATCAGATTATAGGCTGATCATGTATACATTAGCCATCTTCTCCAACTACCAGTTTAGTTCATATTCAACAATCAGTTTGGATAAGCATTACTAAGTATTTGGATCAAAGACCTGATGCAGAGCTGGTCAAAATGCAGAGTTTATTTCACAAAAACAAGTGATTGAAATTTCCATTGGGGGGGGGGGTTTGTTTGTTTGTTAGTTAATATTTCAACCACTTCCTATGATGGTTGAAAAACAGCCAAAAAAGGTGAAAATTGACACATTTTTGCAAACTATTTTGTTTGAAAATTTTGAAGTTTCCTACCATCTTTATCTTGAAGTGCATCAGGGTCTCCCATCAGTAATATAAACCTGTCTCCATCCCGGCAGGAACAAGAAGTACAAAGATGTGCCTGTGCTAGTAATTCAGGTAAGTGCTCTTTCAGGTTGCAGTTTACCACAGCACTATTCCCATACTTAAAACTAAGCACGTTAGAACACTTGCCAAATCACGCTTATAAAACATATGTGTTGCCAGCTGACTTGTATCTTTGCACTCCCTGTTCCTGCTAGTCACAGGGATATTCCGGATTAAAAAAAAAATATCCATAAGTATAGAAAAATCATCAGGGGAAACAATCTTACTATCTTTAACCATCTTTAACAATCTTTGTTAAACATCTTTCCTTTTAGATATGGAAACAAATCTATGTAGACTGGGACCAAGAAATGCCAGTGATTTTTGGCCTCATATTCATATGAGTTGTACCATAGTTTCAGACAGATAGGTATGGAAATAAGCCTTTACTGAGGCTAACGGGATGGCTACTAGATATAAAAACAAATGTTCACCCACTGAGGAAGAGATTCATAGCAACTGTGCCAAAGTGAACAACCTAGCCACTCTCTCTTTCCTCACCCTCTTTCTTCATTGTATACCATACTTATTACTTTCTTTAAAGCTACTTAGCAGATTAATTCACCAGGAATAACCATCTTATTGTTGGTTGTGTATATGATTATTTAGGTGCTTGTAGTATTTAATCTGAAGTAATGGCACAAATTTCCCACTCTCCCTGTGTTTTGCTAGCCATATGCATCAGAACCACCTCTAAGATCATTAAAAGTTCAGTTAATTCAGTAACACTTAATAGTTTTACTGTGATGATTAAGTTTTTAAAGATAGCTACAAGCCCTTCTTTCCCAGCCCAGCTGCTGTCTGACAGTAGTGAAAGTGAAAATAAAGAGGAAAAAAATTGAAAATACCTGAAGAGAATAAAGAACAGGGTGATGGGGTAAGATGGATTACTTGAATTTTCCACCAATCACTGAACAACACATTGGCTAAAGCATTGATTGATGAAGTATTTAAGTCGTCAATCTCACATCACAAGCCTTTTTACAAATGGCTGCAGAAAGGGGCTGACATTGAGGTGGTATCAATGGAAGCTGGCTTTGCTACAAAGTATAAGAAAGACCTCCAGTCCACAATTTGCTCTTTCGCAAGATGTTCAATAACCACTTTCGACGGCCACTTTGCCAACAAATGTTTCACTTAAAACGTCGGTATTCTTTACTCAGCACTGCCGTTCACCTCTAAATTTATAGGCCTTTACTATGGGAAGATTTACTTCCCTTTAGATTTCGGTTGGATTATTTTTGCCCTCATGCAAACTGCTTTTCAGTTTATATGGGAGACTTTTTTTCTTTCTTTCCTAA
Source organism: Pelodiscus sinensis (assembly GCF_049634645.1). Taxonomy (NCBI): domain Eukaryota; kingdom Metazoa; phylum Chordata; order Testudines; family Trionychidae; genus Pelodiscus; species Pelodiscus sinensis. The sequence goes on from NC_134712.1 coordinate 99,277,678, forward strand.
AAGAATTACAACCAGTGGTGGTCCCTTTGGATGTGTTCTAAAATGGTAAGTCAGTCATTGCCAAAAGTCTGCATTTGGTTTAGGAAACAGCTTGTTTTGGCTTTTTATTTCTTCCCCGCTTCTCCTGTTCATTGGCATCACTGCCCTAAAAATAATTCATTACGTGGGATTTTCACTCAAGGCATGCAGAGCCTGCTGTTGCAGGGACAGGTCACTTCTGGGTTACCCTCAGTATCATTTCATTTGTTTCCCTTAAGTCCCTCCTCCTCGGTGAATATGACAAATCACACGAAGTGGAAGAGAGCCAAGCAATTCAGTCTCCATTGGAGAGGGGAGGAGGAGAAGCACATACCTCAGCATGAAAGAGCATCTTGATTTTTTAAGTTTTCTTTCAGGAGTCATTAATAGTTTACGAGACCACACAGAGTGTTTCTCCACTTGACGTTTTTCTAAATAATGTAACATGCAGTGAAGTATCAGTGAACTAGCTCTGTTTAGATTTTTTTTAAGTACACTTGAATCCAAATATTCTGAAAGTTGACTATTGTCTTGTTCCAAAGCCTCATCTCTTTCTAGCGTCAGCGCCAAACAACTGGAACGTTGCCCAGTTTTAAGAGAATTTGCTGCAAGGGAGCCTATATAAGTAAGTAACTCAGTGTCACAACATCTAAACTCGATTCAGTAAAAAGCAATGAAGAGGGGGCATGCCTGAGCCTGCCTGTGGCAGAAACAAGAAGCTAGTTGAACAAGTGGGCTTTGCCCTTCTCCTGCTTCCCATGTCTGTGTCCCAAGTTTGGCTTCCTGGCATTTTAACCAGCTGGACTCTTTGCATCTGATTTATGGTCTCCGGCATCCAGTTTGTCTCCTTTTTTTGACCCCCCCCAGTATCCTGACCACGCCATCTCTAGTTCCCAGCATGTGGTTCTGACCTCCAATTGGTCTCCTGCTTCTTATTTCTTGGTATCCTGACCAGTGTTCCCTGTAAGCTGAGTGTTTGGGTGGTCATCCAGGAGAGATTCAGTTGCCGCCCAGCTGATTAGCAGATGACCCACAGCAACCACATCGGGCAGCATGTGTTTCTATTGGTGGTGCACATCCACACATGCCTTAGTGCACATAACAAAATGTATTCTACGCACAGATGGAAAAAATAGAGAAACATTGATCCTGACCCAGCTGACTCTTGACACCTGTGTCATGCGGATGCTGACTTTCACATGGCAATATGCATGAACTTAACTAAAATAATACTAGAATGTAAATTATGGATATTTTTATACTGAAGTTAGAAGGTGTAATTTCCAGCTCAAGTACATAAACCTTCACCTAACTATGATCAAATTAGTGCACTAGAAATAGAAGTGTCACAGGAATGGCATAAACATCAGGATTGGTTATCTGCTCCAAGTATGATCCTGTTTGAGACCCTAGATAGGTACTCCGGTGGCTAGCCCATCCCACCATGCGTACCTATTTTATTTTTATCACATTCGCTCCAAAAGAGCTAGCATAGGTATGTCTCCTTGAGGTTGATGTTGCCCCTTCCAGCTTCAGGATAAACATTCTCTGTAAGAGCAATTGGTCCCTAAACGAAAAGGGAAGAACAAATGAGCTATCTAAATGTTTGTATGTGGAGGGTGCAAAGTGATAGTATTACAAAGTCTGTTTCTCCCCTCTGAGAATCTCAGAGAACCGTATAAATATTAAGCCTCAGAACATTCCTGAGTGGGATACCATATTATACCTCTGCTGCAGATGGATAAATTGATTTACAAAGATAGTGTTAGAAAATAGAACCTGAATCCTAACGTCAAGTTTCCCATTCTAACTAGTTCAGAAAAGGCCATGGTACATATTCTCCTCTGATATAAGCAGAATAGCTCCGTTCCCTCAACATATAACCCATCAATACCGATTGTGCTACAGTTGTGAAGGGCCTATAGCAATCTTCTCCTTTTGCCGACAGCTTCTCACCAGAGTTGTACTTCGTCTCCCATGCTCCTCCTGGAGAGACACATTTACACACTGCCCTTTACACAGGCATGCTGCACTTTAAGATGCTGTGTAGTCCTAAATGAGACACTCAGGCTATGCCAAGGTTATAAAATTATCTGCTAGCAAGCATCATGTGATGACAGAATAATAATAGATAAAAACACAAAGTGGAACAAGTGAAAAATCAATGTCATTTGGAAGGTGGAGAAGTAACTAAATAAGCCATGATGTAAGTGGGATTTTTCCATTTCCATTTCCTTTTCTTCCAGTGTCCAGAGCAGACTGAGCGAAGCTTCTCCCTTTAATTACCATTCCAACCATTCCAATGGAAAGCGTTAAAGTACAATAGATATGGGAGGGAGGGTGTCATCAAGACAGACAAGACTAGTGTTACTGATACTTACAACAAACAATGCCAGTGTAAGAATGTTGCACCAGAAATAAATCTATATCATTAGGCCCTAGTCTTAAAAACACTTATGTACATGCTTAACTAACTAATGTATATCTCACTTATGCGTTCATACACCAGCTGAAAGTTTGTGGTAGTGGATACAGCTGCTGTATTTAAAGTATAAATGGGAAAACCCTAGAGACTAAGAGTAAAATCCTGCTTTTGTTTAAATGAATGAGAGTTTAGCCATTGACTTCAGTAGAGCTAGGCTTTTAGCCTAAATTTTTAAATAAATGGCACAACAACACAGCCAGAAATGCACCTGCAGCCACCTAAAGATCTATATTTGGCCATACACATTTGTAAATTATATACTGAAGTGCCTGTCTACAGGCATTATTATTATTATTATTATTATTATTAATAATAATAATAATTTATTTTCTTTTAGCTTATTTTTTGTTTTATTATTTTATTTTATATTTTAATATTTCTTTCTTTATGTATTATTAACCATGTTTTCATTTATGTATACATCATCTGAAAATTTCCAAAGAGAGAAAAATAAAAATGCAATGTATATATTTTATTGACTAAAAGATAAAGAACATTAAATTATTTGACCTAATTAAAAAAAGCAAGTAAGAAAATATGGAATCATAGTTTAAATCAGTCAATATTCAGGAATATTGCTCATATGCTTATATCTCTCTTACAGCACTAAGACTGGACAGATTGGCTCTGCCTAATATTTTATAGGCCAATTGGATGCATATATATATACTTTTGCAGAGGCAATGCTGGAACCCATATATGAAAATCTGATCCTTGGATCACCTACTCTCTAGAACATACAAGAAGCCTCATCAGCACTGTTGGCTACTTTTGTTTTTTTAGAATATAGCAAAGGTTGTTTATCAGATGTAACTATTCGTTATGATAGTCAAGACATTGGACCCGATTTTGTTTCACTTATATGAGAGTAAATCAGAATAGTGATTTGAAATCAATGGAGTAGACAAAACACAAAACAATTTAGCAAAGTTTAGATCAGGATCAGGTGCATTTTGAATAAGAATCTACTAAAACATTTTAAAAAGTTATTCTTTGGCATAGCAAAATGAGCATATTCATACTCCTAAATCATAGGTTTTATCCACTTATTTTCTTTGGCCTTGGTTTTTTTTTCATATTCAGGGCTGTCACCCCTATCTTTTGTACTGGATTCTGATGTTTTCACATAACAGGATAGTTTCTTTTTCTGCATTTTTAAAGCCTTGTTTTCCTTATGTCCCTCAGGGTATGTCTACACTAGAAAGTTAGTTCGAACTAACGGACGTTAGTTCGAACTAACTTTCCTATGCGCTACACTAGCGCTCCGCTAGTTCGAATTTGAATCGAACTAGCGGAGCGCTTAGTTCGAACTAGGTAAACCTCATTTTACGAGGACTAACGCCTAGTTCGAACTAGCTAGTTCGAACTAAGGGCTGTGTAGCCCTTTAGTTCGAACTAGTGGGAGGCTAGCCCTCCCCAGGTTTCCCTGGTGGCCACTCTGGCCAACACCAGGGAAACTCTATGCCCCCCTCCCGGCCCCGGACCCCTTAAAGGGGCACGGGCTGGCTACGGTGCCCGTGCCAGGTGCAAGCCTGCCAGCACCCAGCTAGCAGACCCTGCACCTGGCACGGCACAGAGCCACCCACCCGATGCCCCCCAGCCCACCCCCTCTTGCCGGGACCAGGCTGGCGGCTCCCGGGAGCTTGCCCTGGACCGCAAGAGGCGGGCACCTTCCTGGGCTAGTGCGGACATCGTGGACCTCGTCCACGATCTCCGCACTAGGCACAGGAAAGTGGCCGTCTAGGGCAGGAGAGCTGCCAGCCTGGCCACCCAGGACCAGGTGTGCATGAAAATCAAGGGGGTCCACTGAGACCCCCGACACTGAGCCCTGAGCTTACAATGGCCGTACTGGGTCAGACCAAAGGTCCATCTAGCCCAGTAGCCTGTCTGCCAACAGCGGCCAACCCTAGGGACCCTGGAGGGGATGGACCGAAGACAATGACCAAGCCATTTGTCTCGTGCCATCCCTCTCCAGCCTTCCACAAACTTTGGGCAGGGACACCACTCCTACCCTCTGGCTAATAGGACTCCATGGACCCAACCTCCATCACTTTATCTCACTTCTCTTTAAACTCTGTTCTAGTTCTAGCCTTCACAGCCTCCTGCAGCAAGGAGTTCCACAGGTTAACTATTTGCTTTGTCAAGAACAACTTTCTCTTACTAGTTTCAAGCCTGCTACCCATTCCTTTCCTTTGGTGTCCTCTAGTCCTTCTTTATGGGAACTCATGAAGAACTTTTCTGAATGCACCCTCTCCACCCAACCCCTGCTTTTAGAGACCTCTATCCTGTCCCCCCTCCGTCTCCTCTTTTCTAAGCTGAACAGTCCCAGTCTCTGTAGCCTCTCTTCATCTGGGACCTGTTCCCAACCCCTGATCATGTTAGTTGCCCTCCCCTCTCCCAGCCTTTCTCTTCCCCTCTCCCACCTCCTTTTCCCAGTCTCCCCCAGTTTTTTTCAATAAAGACAGAGTCAATGTTGGAAGAAACGTTATCTTTATTTTGTACATCAATAAGAAGGGGGGCTAGGGAAGGGCAAGTGGAAGGAGGTGAGGGAGGAATGGGGTACGAGCCCCCGATGGGGAGGACTGGGCTGGCTCTGCGGGCTTCTGGGGGTGGAAGCTCTCCTGCAGCCCCCCAATTACTCCCTCTCCCCAGATGGCAGCCTGCGGCAAGTGCAGCCGGGCTGATGGCCGAGTGGTGTGATGTGCCCAGTGTGGGCACTCAGGGCACTCCAAGCCAGAACTTCTTTGCAAGCGGGGCACCCCTTAGAACTGTGTGTCCGGGGTGGGGGTCGGGACCCTTTAAGCGCAGCCCTCGGCTAGCCTGAGACAGTATCTCCATGCTCTAAGTCCTCCTTTTATGCCCTGCCGGCACTGCTTCCGGCCATCATTAAGCCCTGTTCAGAGTCCACTCAATGTGGACTTACTAGTTCGAACTAGCAAAACGCTAGTTCGAACTAGTTTTTAGTTCTAGATGCGTTAGTTCGAACTAGCTTAGTTCGAATTAACTAATTCGAACTAAGTTAGTTCGAACTAGCGCTGTAGTGTAGACGTACCCTCACTCACACTCAAATTTGCTCTCAAAGACAATAGAATCATTACAGATAAATTACATGAATTCTTTGCATCAGTCTTCATGGCTGAGGAAGATTTTCAAACCTGAGCCATTCTTTTTAGGTGACAAATGTGAGGGGTATTATTAGAGGAGATTTTCAAACAGATTGATAAACTAAACAGTAACAAGTCACCAGGACCAGATGGCATTCCCCCAAGAGTTCTGAAAGAACTCAAATGTGAAATTGTGGAACAACTGTGTTTTGGAAACTATCCTTTAAATCATCTTCTGTACCAAAGGAATGAAGGATAGCTATTGTGATGCCATTTTTTAACAAAAGGCTCTAGAGGTGATCCTGGCAATCACAGGTGGATAAATCTAACTTTAGTACCGGGCAAATTGACTACCTTATAGCTAGTCAATAACTAAATATACTGTAAATCAGAGTGTCTTAAATGAATCTATGTCAATTTACACCATAGGAGAATCTGACACATCATTTTTAGATTAGTAAGCATTACTCTTTCATCATTTTACAACAATCAGGTGGAATGGCAGTTTTACATGCAACATGGATTCATAGATTTGAGAGTCAGAAGATTTATGATCATCTAGTCTGACCTCCTGCATAGGACAAGCTAAAACAGTATATGACAGAACCTACTTATAAAAAGGTACTGTTGATGGGAAATCTTGGCTATTTCAAATATACCTTTGTAATCATACTTCTGAAAATGCCTGTTATCTTAAAGACTATGCTGATAGACTCATCAGAAATGCATAGATTAGCTTAGATACCTTTAGAAACCATTACATTTGTAAAATCTGTGCTATGTTACTTCCCCAGCTATATGGGCATACATAAATAGTTCTGAAGAGTCTTTTTTTGTGAAAGAATTTCACATGTTTTTTGTTTGAATATTGTTGGATTATATATCTTCTTTTTTTCTTTCCACAGTAAATATATTATTACATTTAATCTTTTTCTAAGACCCAACACTTCTTCCTTCAGTCTAATGTCTTTGATTCAGAATTATGAGGAAAGCCCTGCTGTAATGAGATAATAAAGATCAACAGGGTAAAGGATAAGTGGTTAAAAGTTTATTTTGGGTCCTGAAGGTCAAGGCTTGCACTCAGTAGATGTCATCGATCTAAGTTGCTAGCCAATTAAACTCTGGTTCTGATAAATGGACTTGTAGTTCTGTTGGTGAGATGTTGGGTGAAACATCACTGACCAGATAAAAGACAATGCATTAGGCCCATTCATTTGGGCATATGATTTATGGTGCAAGAATTAGATACAGCTGTGTAGAATTGAAAATGTGTTTTCATTGGGACAGTTATGGTGCTCTTGGGTTAGTTATTCTGTCATGGCTAATGTAGATAATTAAAAATAAAACACTCAAAGAACCTATGTCCCATTTTCAAAAGTGTGGGCACTCCAGAGCCTTACTCTAATTTTATCAAGCATATGCAGATTGGTACTTACTATACCATGGCTGGCAAATTCTGTCTACCATGAGAGAATGGGGATTAAGCCGATCAAGATGGCAGTAAAGTGTCAGGGGCCTGTTTCAGTGCTGACTCAACTCTGTGTATCATCTGGATAAAAATGGTATGTGGTCATGTAATCTTAGACTAAATAGTAATTCATAGACACCAACTAGCACATTCCACATGCAATCTGAATTTTGCTATTTCCTGACTTTTCTATGTTTATCTATGTAGCCTTAAGGTGTAAATTAGTTCTGAAATATGACAATGTGAAAAAGCTATATGCTTAATGTGTTAACATTGTATTTTTTACTGGTTTTAAGTCCTCCTACCACTGCACTACCAGTGTAATTCAGAGGAAGCGAGTAGATTCTATCCCATCAAGCAAATAATCAACACAATTGTTTACCAAATTCCAATCACTTACACCTAAGCAATCCCACTGACAGCTTTAGATGCAGATGTGTCACTGAGGATGCAGGGTTTTTTCGAAAAAATGTTACCTGCATCTAGACTACAGCCGTGTTCTTTCGAAATTAAATCGAAAGAACGCGGCTTTTCTTTCGATGGCGGTACTCCTCATTTCACGAGGAAGAACGCCTTTTTTCGAAAGTGCTCTTTCGAAAAAAGGCGTTCTTGAATGCAAACAGGGCTTTTTCAAAAGAGAGAATCCAGACTGCTTGGGTGCTCTCTTTCGAAAAAGCGGCTCACTTTTTCGAAAGAAGAGGTTGCAGTCTAGATGCTCTTTTTCGAAAGAAGCTTTTTCGAAAGTATCTTTCGAAAAAGCTTCTTTTGAAAGAGGCTTGCAATCTAGACGTAGCCTGAGGGAATGGCTGCATTGTAACTGCGGCCATATCTTCTGTAAGGGGAAGATCAGTGCTGCCATGATTGATCTCCTGGAGTTTGACATAGCAGGTCTAGTAAAGACCTGCTAAATCAAACTCAGAGGGCTCCCCCATCAGTAGCCGATATTCCTTCTCCTGCACAGAGTAATGGAAGCTGATGGGAGCATTAATTAACACAGCTGGAGTTGCATATCTTTATTCAACCTTCCCCTTTATATAGACCTGGCCTAGGAGGTGATTCCCCGTATGGGGACACAAACATGTGCTAGCTCTTCTCAAACTAGTGCACTAGAAATAGCTGTGTGGACAATGTGGCATTGGGTGCAGCTAAGTCTAATCATCTGCACTCCAATACAGGTCAGGTGAAGTTGGACTTGGACGGGTAGCATGAGATACTGCTTATACCACAGTAGCCACTCTGCCATTTCTAGTGCTCTAGCTTGAGAAGAGCTGGTATGAGTCTATCTTCCTGTCCTGGAAAACTCAATCTCACTCCCAGCTGCAGTGAAGACATACCTTGAGATTATAACGTGAAGTTAGTTGGCCTGCATAAATGTAGTTCAGCCTTAGTTTGCTCTGCAGGCTCTCTTCTACTGGTTGTGATGCTTAAGAAGGGAAGAGTCAGCTTGAGTCTCAGAACTCAGGCTATGCTTCCAGGGCTTGCAAAAAGAAAAAAAAACATCTTTGTAACTCAAAATATGCGATCAATGAGGGGTGATATACGTGGAAACACTTGAGGCAATTTTTACAGTCACTTTTCAAAGCAGAACTGCTATTTAATACAAAAGGGGGGAGAGGTGCACTGACAGTGAAGACCTTGTATGAAGCCTACAGGGTTTTTTTTCCAAGTGAAGACTTGTCCAAAGTTGTTTTTTGGCTGGGCAGAGGTGTGGTAGATGCTGGTTTTGGTTCCAGCCCGTCTCTGTTTCTTTGGAGGTTTTCATCTGTTTATGATGTTGGCTCCTAATTGGATGAAGTTCTATTCCTCTGAAACAAACTCCCTACATAATATAAGTCATTCAGAAGCCCCAAAGGAGGACAGCTTTTTCCATAAAGAGGAGGTGGTAAATGGAAGACACTGCCCTCCACCTCCTTCTGAATTCAGCAGGAGGAAAGTGCAGTCTTTCTCCAGGAACACCTTTCATATTTTCCTCTCATTAACTCTGCCTCTTTCTTTATGTCCTGTATACCCCTGAGCTTTGTGCTGAAATCAGAGAAGGTGTGCACGGTTTTGTAAAAGCAAAATGTGGGAAATTTGCATGGGTTTGTGCATAAAAATCACTGTCAGCACAAAAGAATCCCTCTCTTTTCAGCCCAGCTCATTCAAAAAAAGGCATTTAAAGAGGCAGCAAGTGACCACAAGAGGCAGGGGGATCTGGTTACCAATGGATGTCTGTCTAAAGTCTAGATGCAGGAAGGTCAGAAAGAATTCCCCTGGCTGACATCTCCAAATATGAACACTCTGAAAGTGTAAAAGGCATATATGGCCTCCTATATATATTTGCCTATGTTCTACACTCAGGTAGTGGTCCTGAGCCCCAATGATTCCTTCTTAGTGTGAAAAGATGGTACTTTGTGTGTTCTACAGCACAAAGTCCTAGAGCAGGGGAGACCTATTTAGAGACTGTTACGAGGGAGAATATTATGTTTGGTACTAGGGACCTACAGAGGTTTTTATTTGCTCATTACTAGAAAACATCCCTGCACACTTTTCTCTGCATTTTTATTAATCCATTTCATTTCATGCTGTCTCCCCTCCCACTTGTCTAGCAGCTGCTTGCTCAATGTCTCACCTAGAGTTCAGGAAGGCACACTAGGCAAATCACAATATCTATCCTGTTATACTCCTGGCCATGCCATCCGCCATCCCCTCCTGGATGCTTTTGCAAACAGCTCTCTATAGCAACAGAGTCTGGCCACTTAGGGGATTATCCTTCCCAGTGAATGTCTGTGAATAAGTGCAGATTAAAAGGAGAGGACTGGGGACACCCACTCCTGCATGAATGAAAATGCTGCTGTCTGGCCTCGTCATCAAGGACATGCCCATGTCAGGCTCCTGGGGCTCAGGCTGCAGGGCTATGGAAATGCATGCAGACCATTCTCCTGGGATCTGAGGATGTGTCTAGACTATACTTCTCTGTCGACGGAGAGATGTAGATTAGGCACATCGAAATTGCTAATGAAGTGGGGATTTAAATATTCCGCACTTCATTAGCATAAACATGACCGTCACTTTTTTCTGAAATGGAGCTTTTTCGGAAAAAAAACAGCAGTCTAGATACGGATCTGTCAAAAATTAAAGCCTTTTTCGAAAGATCCCTTATCCCTCATAAAATGTGGTTTACAGGATCTTCCGAAAAAGGCCTTATTTTTGGACAGAGCTGCTTCTAGACAGCAGGGGTTTTGTTTTTTTTTCAAAAAAGCTCCATTTTGAAAAAAAGCGGCGGCCATGTTTATGTTAATGAAGTGCAGGATATTTAAATCCCCACTTCATTAGCAATTTTGATGTGCCTAATCTACATCCTTCTGTCGACAGAGAGGTGTAGTCTAGACATACCCTGAGAGCTCAGGCTTCAGCTCTGGCCTGAGTGTCTACACTGTAGTTATATAGCTCCAAGCCCTGTGAGCCACGGCCAGCTGACAACACCAGATGCAAGTATTTTATTGCAATCTAGACATACCCCAGGTTCCTCCTGCTTAGTAGCAAGCAAAAGTGAGATGGAGGAAGTGAGTAGTTAAGTGCTCCATGAACATACTGAGGATTGCATTTCAGTCCATGGCTCCTCAGACACATCCAGTCCTATTGCCTATCCCTGTGTTAGTCTGTACCTCTAAGGGTAAGGCAGATGGGAGCAAACCTAAGGACTTCCATTCTTTGAGGAAAAGAGTGCCTAGGATGAGATTTTCAAAGTAACATCCATGGCATTGAGAACATAAGAACGGCCATTTTGGGTCAGACCAAGGATCCATCCAGCCCAGTATCCAATTTTCCAGCAGTGGCCAATGCTAGATGCCCCAGAGAGAGTGAACACAACAGCATTAACCTTAATTATATATATGTAGCTAAATCCCCTGCCCAGCTTTGAAACTCTCAACCCTCAAACCTTACTTATATGTATATCCTCCACTATCTCCTGTAGTGCAGTGCAGTGTGGCTGGATGAGAACAATTCTAGGATCCTCACATCACACATGTGACTAGTCTGTAACCACAACCCCATCCAGTGGCAGTGTTCTTGGGCAGCCACCCAGGAGAGATTCAAATGCCGCCCAGCTGATTAGCAGGGACCCTACAGCTGGTAGAATGTGTGGTGCACAGAACAAAATGTATTCTGCACATGGGTGTAAAAAATTAGAGGGAACTTTGCCTCATGTCTCTGCCCGGTGCCATGCAGAAAAGAGCCATCTTCATAGAGTGACCACCATTCTTTGGTGGAACAATATTGGCCTTGCTAGCCCTGATCACTATTTTCTGTCTTCAGTCATACTGGGATCCATCATGGAAGAAGGGGTGACTTAGCTCCCACTCACCCAAACATGTATATGTAGGGTCCTGTCATAGAACAGCCTCCACCTGAATTGACCATCTACAGCAATGCATGTTTTATCTAATCTATGTGTGCCTTGCCGCAGTTTTCCCTCTCACATAAACCCATAATTTCACTGCAAGCTCTTTGCTCTCAATAATGCATCTCCTTGCAGCTAATTTATTATTAAAACCATGTGCAAAATAATCCATAATGAAAGTCCTTGCCCCAGTGCAAGTAGTCATTTATGGCCCTGGATAGCTACCCTACCCCTTCCTATGGGAGTATATCCCCACTCTTCCTAGGAGGAATCCCCAGAGCCTTCCTGCTGGGAACATCCCTCACACCTCCTAGCCCTCTCAGAGTTTGTCTGACTTCATTTCAAGGTGCTATTCAAGGTGAAGTACGTAATTAACACTCTGCAGTTATAGAACAGAAAAGGGGAGATAAGGAGTTACAAATTGTAATAAATCATAAATCCATGTGTTTAAGTCCATGATTTTTAGTGTCTTGAAAAGTTACAAATGTTGGTTCTCAGGTTCATCTTTTTGAAACTCTAGCATATGTTTCTTTTGCAGATGAGGACAGAGTGATTAGATATAGAATGATAACTTTGTGAAAATTGTTCACCCATCAGTCATAGGATCATTTTGGAGTTTTTTCAGTGGTATCCAGGAAGTTGATACCAAGGTGGGAGTATTCTACAGAAAGTTGGATGAATAGGTGTTGATTATTGAAAATATGGAGGAAATCTATGAAGGAGTTTTGGTTATCAGGCCAGAGGATGAAAATATTATCAATATATCATTTCTTTTATGGTACATTTGTCTAGAAATACTTCCTCAAAGTGGTCCAGGAAGAAGCTGGAATGCCTTTCTAATAGCCATGGCTAGTCCCATGATTTGGACAAAATATTTGTTTTTGAATGTAAAATTGTTATGGGTGAAGATGAAATGGGAGAGCTTGATGATGTGAGTGGTGTGGCTATCTGAGTTTTGTTCTTTGTCTTATAGACATTTGAGGCAGACAGCAATGCTGCTATTGTATGGGATGTTTGTGTATATGGAAGGCAATCCTTGGAGGCCAGGATGGTACTTTGAGGGAAGTTGTTAATGTTGCAAAGTTTCTGGAAGAAATCTGTTGTGTTCTAGAGCAAGCTGGCCCTTTGTGTGGTGAGTGGCTTGAAAATGGTTTCTATGAGTCCTGACATTCCTTCAGTAAGAGTGTAATGGATGTATAGGATAGATTTTCTGTTTTGGGAACCATTTAGAAGGTCCCTGGTGTAGGTTTGTAAGGGATAGGATTGTAGGTGTTATTTGGCAAAGGATTCGAGAATACTCTTAAATTCCTGAGTGAATGTAGGGGGTGTATTTAAGCTTTTTATAGTAGATGGTGTTGGAGAGTTGTCAGTTAGACTCATTAATGTAGTCATTGTGGCTGAAAAATACAATACACCCCTTTTTGTTGGCTTGGTCTCTGGGTTAGATTTCAGGGGCTTTGTAAGCTGTCTTCTTGACTGTGGAGAGTGTGGTAGATGTGGTGTTTATTAATGATTTCACAGTCAGTTCTTTTTCCTGCAGCAATCAATGTAGTGATCAAGTGTGTGGTTTTGTCAGCTTTGGGGTGTCCAGTCAAATGATGCTTTCTTCTTATGACTGGTGAGTGGGGATGTAGTCATTGTGGGAGGTATCACAGTTGGTGTGAAATAATTCTTTGAGGAAGAGTTGGTGAAAAGATTCTTTAAATTCTCCATATGTTGGTGTGGTATCAGGTTCTGTGGTGGGGCATAAGTCCTGTGGACAGCTTAGATCATTCAGCTGAGTAGTTTTGATAAATTGATATTGAGGTGTCATGTAGTGTCTATGTGGTGGTATCATGGTTCCTCCCAGAGGTCTGTCGCATTCTAATTGGTTCCACTTTTTAGTTTAGGGTTGGATGATTGCCATCAGGTTTCTTTTTATAGCTATTAGGGTTTCTTGCATGATCTCCACATAGGTATCCTCATAATATTTAGATCCCATGGACGGTATAGCAGTGGACAGAATGTGTTAATTCCTATATCCAAAAAGTGTCAATGAAATCACTATAACTTTAGTCTGCCTGAGAGAATTTTTGAATCACTTCCTGTCACCATACAAAGGTTTCAACAGAAGTTAAATTGCTTTTTACCTATTTGGAACAGTTATTTTTATATTTGCGCTACAACAATAGGCTGATACAATCAATAATTTCCTATCATTCTCTTTGTGAGCAGAACAATAGATAGGAAGTTATTTTTCTGCTGATATTTAGTCAGAGACCAGTTCACAGCTTTTTATTGTTTGTCACTGAAGTGTTAGAAGACAATTGCCATTTTTTTTTGTTGTAAGATGGATTGTGGTTGTTTTCTTGAACACTCAGGGTCACAAGTATTCGGCTGATGTCCTGTGAAGCCTAGCTAGCTAGTGCCATGTATCGGAAGCTGTTTGCTTGCCACCAAAGAAAGATTTATGTCTTCAGCCCTGCAAAGTGAAATAACTGCATTGTAGAAAAGAAGGCAAATGTTTGCTTGTTCAAGTTAGACTCCTTTTCATCTCCCAGCTGACTAAATCTGTGAAGATAAACATGGCATGACTTCCCCAGTCCAGCAATGACTAAATATTGTCTTCGAATAAATACTGCAATATTATTGCTGCACACTTTCCTGGACACTGGCAGACTATGAAAACAAGCTGAAGTAACACTGTAAGTCATACAATCCCAGTTGTCATTAATCCAGGGAAAGGAAAGAATGAAGGATTCAGAAGTCAGCTTCATTTTAACCCTTTGAATGTTAATCTTTTTTTCTTCTAAACATGATTGACGTCTCCTAGGAGCTCCATATCCTTTCATAGATTAGGAAGCATTAAGTAGCTGCACTTTCCACTGGCTGAGTCTAATCACATTCCCATAGATGAAGCAGGCTCTCCTGGACACCCACAGCTTCCAATTTATCTTTCAAAATGCAAACACTTTTGCAGATGAGATCATGTTGGGGTGGGGGAAAGAGGACTAGAATGGAGGATGATTCTTTGAAGCCATTAGCACCTGGTAGCATGTACTTTAAAAACACTACTAAAAGCAGCCCTAAAGAAAAGTTGGATGGGGCCAGGAAAGGGAAAAAAGAACACTATGGTTAAGAATGTTGTTTTCATGCAGATAGGAACAGACCATGATAATGATTTATACCTTTCAAGCCTTTTGTCAGATAGCTCCTGTGAAAATTGCCCCGCACGCCCCATTACTGGTGGGTAAGGAAATGCCTGTTATGGCTGGTCCCTTACACACTATCCTGAGGTGTCTATTGAAAGAACTTTACAGAATCATAGAATCATAGAATAATAGAACTGGAAGGGACCTCGAGAGGTCATCGAGTCCAGCCCCCCGCCCTCAAGGCAGGATCAAGCTCCGTCTACACCATCCCTGACAGATGTCTATCTAACCTGTTCTTAAATATCTCCAGAGAGGGAGATTCCACCACCTCCCTTGGCAATTTATTCCAATATTTGACCACCCTGACAGTTAGGAATTTTTTCCTAATGTCCAATCTAAACCTCCCCTGCTGCACTTTAAGCCCATTACTCCTTGTCCTGTCCTCAGAAACCAAGAGGAACAAATTTTCTCCTTCCTCCTTGTGACACCCTTTTAGATATTTGAAAACCGCTATCATGTCCCCCCTTAATCTTCTTTTTTCCAAACTAAACAAGCCCAGTTCATGAAGCCTGGCTTCATAGGTCATGTTCTCTAAACCTTTAATCATTCTTGTCGCTCTTCTCTGTACCCTTTCCAATTTCTCCACATCTTTCTTGAAATGTGGCGCCCAGAACTGGACACAGTACTCCAGCTGAGGCCTAACTAGTGCAGAGTAGAGAGGCAGAATGACTTCACGAGTTTTGCTTACAACACACCTGTTGATACAACCTAGAATCATATTTGCTTTTTTTGCAACAGCATCACACTGTTGGCTCATATTCAACTTGTGGTCCACTATGACCCCTAGATCCCTTTCCGCCATGCTCCTTCCTAGACAGTCGCGTCCCATCTTGTATGTATGGAACTGATTGTTCCTTCCTAAGTGGAGCACTTTGCATTTCTCTTTATTAAACCTCATCCTGTTTACCTCTGACCATTTCTCTAACTTGCTAAGGTCATTTTGAATTATGTCCCTATCCTCCAAAGAAGTTGCAACCCCACCCAGTTTGGTATCATCTGCAAACTTAATAAGCGTACTCTCTATCCCAATATCTACATCATTGATGAAGATATTGAACAGTACGGGTCCCAAAACAGACCCTTGAGGAACTCCACTTGTTATCCCTTTCCAGCAGGATTTAGAACCATTAACAACAACTCTCTGACTATGGTTATCCAGCCAATTATGCACCCACCTTATCGTGGCCCTATCTAAGTTATATTTGCCTAGTTTATCAATAAGAATATCATGCGAGACCGTATCAAATGCCTTACTAAAGTCTAGGTATATGACATCCACCGCTTCTCCCTTATCCACAAGGCTCGTTATCTTATCAAAGAAAGCTATCAGATTAGTTTGGCATGACTTGTTCTTCACAAACCCATGCTGGATATTCCCTATCACTTTATTACCTTCCAAGTGTTTGCATATGATTTCCTTAATTACCTGCTCCATTATCTTCCCTGGGACAGACGTTAAACTGACCGGTCTGTAGTTTCCTGGGTTGTTCTTATTCCCCTTTTTATAGATGGGCACAATATTTGCCCTTTTCCAGTCTTCTGGAATCTCCCCTGTCTGCCATGATTTTTCAAAGATCATAGCTAAAGGCTCAGATACCTCCTCTATCAGCTCCTGACAGAAGACATGTCAGACTTGACGAGGAGTCCTGTGGCACCTTATAGACTAACTGAAATGTAGGAGCATAAGCTTTCGTGGGCAAAGACCCACTTCGTCAGATGCATCTGACAAAGTGGGCCTTTGCCCACGAAAGCTTATGCTCCTACACTTCAGTTAGTCTATAAGGTGCCACAGGACTCCTCGTCGCTTTTGCAGATTCAGACTAACACGGCTATCCCTCTGATACATGTCAGACTTGGTGTTTCACCAATGAAAAATTGAAATGTCTTTCATGGTGAAATCACCACATCTGTTGTTGAGATCAGCCCAAGAGCCACCTAGTTGAAAATTTCACTTACAAAAGATTTTGTATGTTTGGGTCACAAGATGGAAAATAGCTTTTTCTGTAGTAACCCTTTCCTTCAGTCCTTCTGATTTCCTACATCCAACCAGAACCAGGAAACTTTCCTTGCAAGCTGATCTGATCTAGTTTGACCATTCTTATGCTCTTAACTTTAGGTATCCAATGTCAGAGATGTAGGACTATTGTATGTGTTCAAAACACATCTCCCTCTGACTTCAGTTAAGAGCATAAAAACATAAGAACGGTCATATTGGGTCAAACCATCTAGCCCAGTATCCTGTCTGCCAAGAGAGGCCAATGTCAGATGCCCCACCGGAAGGGAACACAACAGGTAATCCTCATGTGATCCCTCTCCTGTCACCCATTTCCATACAAACAGAGGCAAGGGACACCATTCCTACCCATCCTGGCTAATAGACATTGATGGGCCTAACCTCCATGAATCTATCTAGCTCTTTTTTGAACCCTGTGAATGTCCTAGCCTTCACCACATCCTCTGGCAAGGAGTTCCAGAGTTGCAAATTAAATTTCTCGCCACTTCTGAAAATCAGATCCTGGGATATCTGGTCAGCACCCAGCAAATTAGGAACACACAACAGCTTTTATAAAGGCAAATCGTGCCTCACAAAACTATTTGAATTCAAAGAAATCAATATGCATGCAGATTCAGTTGATATAGCATATTTGGATTTTCAGAAATCTTTTGATAAGGTCCATCTCAAAGATACTAAATTATAATGGAATAAGAGAGAAGGAACTCAGTGGCCACTGCATTCAGTGGCTAGCAATCCAGTGAGCTCATCTGGGGCCAAACCTTCCCCCCCCCAACCCTCAGTGAAAGACTTAGAAGATTCCATAGATGATCACTTAAGCACTGTAGCTACAGCAGCTGCTCAGTGTGTTCCATGACTGTAGCTACAACTGACCTGCTTCCTGTCCAGCCCTCACTCCAACCCTTGACTGCTCCGCTTCATCCCTAGTCCCTGCCTGCCTCTGAACTCCCAACTCTGGGCTTGACCATTGGCTTGTTTCCAGGTTTTGTTCTGGCTCTTGACTATTGGTTTCAGCCATTGGTATGTCTCCTGACCATAGCTCTGGTTTTTCCCTTTGATTCTGGTCCCAACCCCTGCACCTCACTGTGTGACAGTTTGAGCCACCCCTAGAACATAATTTGCATAATGGGGCCAGCAAGAGCCCTACAGAGCTTTTCTGACATTGCTGGGGCCCTACAGGAACTGTGGGATCAGCCTGCTGTGCTACGTGAGCAGAATGTGGTCTTTCAAGCCCAGGACTGTCTGTTGTACCAAGAACTCTGACATACACTGTCCATGAGCCTAAGTTGCCCTTACCTGATAAGTCTGACAGAGACAATGCTAAGTTTCATTGGTTCCTTAACCAGTGTCACCTCCAGTTTGTGTTGTGTCCACAGCTGTACCCCACAGACCAGACTAGATAACATGATTATTCAGGCAGGCCAGCTGTATTGATGAAGCTGCCCAGAGACTAGCTCTGCAGCAGACCCTGATTCCTGGCATCTGCTTCTGGAAGGGTCTAGTCCTCCCCTTGAACATTTTGTGAGCACTGTATGGGCAAAGGCAGGCATCTTAGAGGGCCTCAATTGCGAAAGCACAGAGAAGGCACTCTACATACTCTGGGTGCTGAGTCTGTTGCCAAACATACAGCAGAGTTTTGATGTCTCGCCCTCTATTTTTTTCTATCCATGCGTGGAATAATTTTTAATGTGCATTGTGGTATGTGCAAATGTACACCACCAGTAGAAACACATGTTGATGGTTGTGGGCAGTTATGGGGCTCTGCTAATCTGCTGGGAAGCACCTTAATCTCTCCTGGCCTCTAGATCAATCAGGGTATGTCTACACTACAAAGTTAGTTCGAACTAACGGACGTTAGTTCGAACTAACTTTCATAGGCACTACACTAGCGCTCCATTAGTTCGAACTTAATTCAAACTAACGGAGCGCTTAGTTCGAACTAGATAATCCTCATTCCACGAGGATTAAGCCTAGTTCGAACTAGCTAGTTCAAATTAAGGGGTGTGTGTAGCCCCTTAATTCGAACTAGTGGGAGGCTAGCCCTCCCCAGCTTTCCCTGGTGGCCACTCTGGCCAACACCAGGGAAACTCTACTGCCCCCCTCCCGGCCCCGGACCCCTTAAAGGGGCACGGGCTGGCTACGGTGCCTGTGCCAGGTGCAAGCCTGCCAGCACCCAGACAGCAGACCCTGCACCTGGCACGGATCGAGCCACCCACCCGATGCCCCCCAGCTCTCCCCGTCTTCCTGGGACCAGGCTGGCGGCTCCCGGGAGCTTGCCCGGGACCGCAAGAGGCGGGGGCACCCGCCTGGGCTAGTGCGGACATCGTGGACCTCATCCATGATCTCCACACTAGGCACAGGAAAGTGGCCGGCTTGGGCAGCAGAGCTGCCAGCCTGGCCACCCAGGAGCAGGTGTGCAAGAGAATCAAGGGGGTCCACTGAGACCCCCGACCCTGAGCCCTGAGCTTACAATGGCCGTCCTGGGTCAGACCAAAGGTCCATCTAGCCCAGTAGCCTGTCTGCCGACAGTGGCCAACCCTAGGTACCCTGGAGGGGATGGACCGAAGACAGTGACAAAGCCATTTGTCTCATGCCATCCATCTCCAGCCTTCCACAAACCTTGGCCAGGGATACCACTCCTACCCCCTGGCTAATACCACTCCATGGACCCAACCTCCATGACTTTATCTCACTTCCCTTTAAACTCTGTTCCAGTTCTAGCCTTCACAGCCTCCTGCAGCAAGGAGTTCCACAGGTTGACTCCTTGCTTTGTGAAGAACAACTTTCTGTTGCTAGTTTGAAGCCTGCTACCCATTCCTTTCCTTTGGTGTCCTCTAGTCCTTCTTTATGGGAACTAATGAAGATCTTTTCTGTATGCACCCTCTCCACCCAACTCCTGCTTTTAGAGACCTCTATCCTGTCCCCCCTCCGTCTCCTCTTTTCTAAGCTGAAAAGTCCCAGTCTCTTTAGCCTCTCTTCATATGGGACCTGTTCCCAACCCCTGATCATTTTAGTTGCCCTCCCGTCTCCCAGCCTCTCTCTTCCCCTCTCCCACCTCCTTTTCCCAGTCTCCCCCAGTTTACTTCAATAAAGACAGATTCCATTTTGGAAGATACATTATCTTTATTTTGTACATCAAGAAGAGGGGCTAGGGAAGGGTAAGTGAAAGGAGGTGAGGGAGGAATGGGGCACGAGCCCCTGATGGGGAGGACTGGGCTGGCTCTGCGGGCTTCTGGGGGTGGAAGCTCTCCTGCAGCCCCCCAATTGCCCCCTCTCTCCAGATGGCAGTCTGCGGCAAGTGCAGCCGGGCTGATGGCCGAGTGCTATGATGTGCCCAGTGTGGGCACTCAGGGCACTCCAAGCCAGGACTGCTTTGCAAGCGGGGGACCCCTGAGAACTGTCTTTCCGGGGTGGGGGTCGGGACCCTTTAAGCACAGCCCTCGGCTAGCCTGAGACAGCATCTCCACGCTCTAAGTCCTCCTCTGATGCCCTGCCGGCACTGCTCCCGGCCATCCTTAACCCCGCTTCAGGGTCCACTTAATGTGGACATGCTAGTTCGAATTAGCAAAACGCTAATTCGAACTAGTTTTTTAGTCTGGATCCGTTAGTTCGAATTAACGTTGTAGTGTAGATGTACCCCCAGTGTCCAAGCTAATGTCAAGGCTGCCAGAGCCAGGGTCTAAGAGGCCTTCCCACATACACCTGCCCAATCAGTCCCTGTTCTTGCTGAGGTGGTTCCACACTCCAGCAGCTTCACCACTGAAAACCCCAATGTCTCTGCTGACTCTTTCCCTTCCACCTTCCATGCTCTTGCTAACGCTGAGATTATGGTCTTCCCTTTTGTCAGGGAGAAACCTTCAGACTGTAGTATTTTTATTCATTTCACCAGGGGCTGCTGTGCTCTCTCTGCCACTCATGTCGTAGTCAGGATGGATACTGTAGTGTGAGTGATGCTGTGCTAGGTTCTGCTACAATTCGGGGAGAGCATAAATGTACCTGACAAAGACTATAGGGTCACTTATGGGGCCCAGCTGGAGGACAAAGAGGAGTCTTTTGGCTCACTTGAATCCATGCAGCTCTTGCGGTGTGAGTTAAAATCTGTGATGTTCTTTCACACATTCTGTGATGTCCTCAAACCAGGCCTCATCTCTGTATGAGCAAAATCTTTTGGGAGTGCAATGCTTCCCCATCATGCAGCTAGGCTATGCTCTCTCTGCTGCCAAAGAAGGGGAAACTTTGTAACCCAAGGGACTGGCACTCAGTTTCAATCTTCAGCATGCACTACAAGGTAATAACAAAGATCATTTTGACATAGCTGCATTCCATACTGGTGGACATGATCCACCCTGACCAGACCTACATAATCCTAGGCCAGATCATCTTCCATAACCTCTATCTGGTCAGGAACCTTACTCCATCTAGTAGATAAGGATGATCTGTCACTTGCCCAGCTTTTCTTGGACCAGGAGAAGGCATTTCACAGGGTAGATCAAAGGTATTTCATTGATACTCTGCAGTTGTTTGGTTTCAGATCTCAACTGCTCATCCATATTGGCTCTGTACTTCTCTGCAGAGTGTCTGGTCAAACCCAACTGGGCCCTGACATCTAATTTATCTACATTCTCTAACTTTTATTCTTTTCCTTTTTATCTTCACTCAGAGATTTTCACTTGGTCTGCTGCTCACCTTCTGGACCTCAAAACAAGTGCATACTTTCTTGATGTATATGACATCTCCTTTTATAACCTATCTGTCCTTCCTGAACAAGCTATATCTGGGTATGTCTACACTACCCCGCTAGTTCAAACTAGCGGGGTAATGTAGGCATACCGCGATTGCAAATGAAGCCCGGGATTTGAATTTCCCGGGTTTCATTTGCATAAGCGGGGCGCCGCCATTTTTAAATCCCCGCTCGTTCGAACCCCGTGCCGCGCGGCTACACGCGGCACGAACTAGGTAGTTCGAACTAGACTTCCTAGTTCGAACTACCGTTACTCCTCGTGGAGTCATTCCACGAGGAGTAATGGTAGTTCGAACTAGGAAGCCTAGTTCGAACTACCTAGTTCGTGCCGCGTGTAGCCGCGCGGCACGGGGTTCGAACGAGCGGGGATTTAAAAATGGCGGCGCCCCGCTTATGCAAATGAAGCCCGGGAAATTCAAATCCCGGGCTTCATTTGCAATCGCGGTATGCCTACATTACCCCACTAGTTCGAACTAGTGGGGTAGTGTAGACATACCCTCCCTCTATAACAATATTCCAATCATGAGATTTATCCCCTCATGCCTTTATGATGCCAATTAAGTAATAATTTTACTTGCATACAAAGACTACCATTGTTTTTATTTATGCCTCATATTCCTTGTATTTATGAACAGGCAATCCTTAATTCTGACAGTTTGTGTGCTTGATTTTCAATCTTAAAAAAGTTCTTTTAACATAGTTTTGTGTGTATAATTAGTAAATATATTAACCACCTCACATCTTAAAGATATGTAAATCAGTTTACTCTCTTCAACTTGCTATGATTTACTGCAAGAAACATCCCTTCAGTGTGCCATGACACAATTCCATCACTATCAGTATGAATTTGAAAGGAACAACCACCAGTTTTCTTGAGTTGCCTTAGAATCAACTACTTGAGTTTACATTTCATATTAGATATTGAAGTTTCATAATTGTTTTAGAGCAACCATATAACCATTAATTTTCAGCTACTTTTCTATGAGCATTTTTTACCATTCCCTTTAAGACAGATGGATGTTTAGATTGCATTTTGAAATAGTAGGCCCGATCTTTAGCTAAATCAATTCAGGTCCACTGAAGTCTGCCAATATGTACAAGCTGAGGATGTGGCATGAGCAATGTCAACTACTCACATGTTTAATGTTAAGTATAAGCTTAAGTATTTTGCTGGATCAGGGCCTTAACTTACTGCCTGAGTTCCCCATCTGAAAAGTGGTGATGATAATATTTCCTTATCTTACAAGAATGTTGTGAAGGCAAACTCATTAGTATTTGTGAAACATTCAAATGCTGTGATGATGATGGCTGTATAACTAACTAGGTATAAGTCAAATCACAGCGGGTATGTCTACACTACCCCCCTAGTTCGAACTAGGGGGGTAATGTATGCATACCGAACTTGCTAATGAAGCCCGGGATTTGAATTTCCCGGGCTTCATTAGCATAAAGCCGGCGCCGCCATTTTTAAAAGCCGGCTAGTGCGAACCCCGTGCCGCGCGGCTACACGTGGCACGGGCTAGATAGTTCGGACTAGCAAGCTATTCCAAACTATCTGTACGCCTCATGGAACGAGGTGTACAGATAGTTCGGAATGGCTTGTTAGTCCGAACTATCTAGCCCGTGCCGCGTGTAGCCGCGCGGCACGGGGTTCGCACTAGTCGGCTTTTAAAAATGGCGGCGCCGGCTTTATGCTAATGAAGCCCGGGAAATTCAAATCCCGGGCTTCATTAGCAAGTTCGGTATGCATACATTACCCCCCTAGTTCGAACTAGGGGGGTAGTGTAGACATACCCAGCCATAGTATAGCGTCAATGGAATTATTTCTACACTTAAATCTAAGCACAGGCCTGTGTGTGTGGCTGGATTGGTACCAATGTTACCTGTAAGCTGAACAGTAGCACAGCCCCACAGCTGCTTAATCAGCTCCACCCAGGCAGGGGCTCAGGGATCCGCACACAGAATTGCCTGCCTGAGCAGGGGTGATTAAACAGGGAACCTTGATTGGTACCTAAGTGACTAGCCTATGTGACAGCAGGTTCACAAAGGAAGTGGATGGCAGAACTGGGTCTCAGGATTGGGCTCTAACCTCAGGACCATACTTCCTTCAAGAAAGAAAATCACATAATCAGTTTCAATGATTTCAATAGACTCTATCTTAGACAATAAGTCCAGGTCAGACGCCAAACTACCATGTGATGAGAATCACATCTCAAAGTAATGCAGATATGTTAAATACACTTCTTTCTAATGTGCCTTTATTGATCAGCTGGAATTATTTTATTTCCTTTTCATAGAAGTGGAGGGATAGAATGTCAATGGTCTGCTTTTATTCAATTGTTTGTTTTTATTCATTGGTAGTTTCCTATGGAATACAACTAACGCTCTCTTTTTTAACAGGTAGGAAACCCTTCTATAAAACAACGTCCATTATAAAAGAAAAGTATAATCCCATTGCCCAGAAAAGGCATATTTGGTAATACCTCAGTCTAAAGGTTATGTAGATAATATTTTACTAATAACAACAAAAGCCTATGTGAAATCCAAATCCTCATGAGCTAAATAGCCATGAACTGACTAAAAGTTTCCTTAAAATCTTGCAGTAGGCTTGTGTGTTGGGCAATGATATAAATTCCCACTCAGTGCTGCATGGATTGTCAGAGCACCTGAGTTGTGAGTTATCAGGTCTCCTCTCATGCTTGTGTACATGGAATACAAGCATTAATGTTACCACAACAAATTAGTGCCCTTCTTAAGCAGAATGGAAGACTATGGCTACATCTAGACTGCAGGCTTCTTTCAAAAGAAGTTATTTTCAGAAGAGATCTTCCAAAAAATCTTCTTCCAAAAGAACGTGTCCACACACAAAAAGCACATAAAAAGCTATGTACTTTTTAGAAAGAGAGCATCCAGACTGATTAGATGCTTTCTCACATAAAAAGCCAACCCGAACCATTTCAGCCAGGGCTTTTGGTCACCAATTGCTTCCGAGTGCTAGTGCCGGAGCCTTGCAGAGACACGCACTTAAAGGGACCCCCCGGACAGCCATTTCTCTGTTTCTGCTGCATGCTTGCCTACCTTTTTGAAGGATAGCAAAGCTCTTGCAGTGCCTACTGTGGTTGCTCAGCTTTTTTGGATGCCACAGCTTTTGTCTTACTGCCATGGAACCGGAACTACTTGGCCATACCGCAGTTTTTGCTGCACTTTATGCCAGCTGCCTTTCTGGTCTTGCATGACCTGGAACCCCGAGCTCATTCTGGGGAGCCTCTCACTGGGTGCTGGAGCTACATTCTGGCAACCGCAACCCATTGTGGAGAGGCATTTCTGGAGGCTCAACACCAGTTGGGACTGATGGGACCAGCTGGTCATGGAGTGGTGGGATGACCAGCAGTGGCTCCAAAACTTCTGCATGCATAAAGCCACCTTTTTGGAGCTATGTGCCTGGCTCACCTCTGCCCTCTGGAGACGCGCCACCTAACTGTGGCCCACTATCCCCTTGGAGAAATGGGTTGCCTTTGCCATTTGGAAGCTCGTCACCCCAGACAGCTACTGGTCAGTGGGCAACCAGTTTGGCATGGGGAAGTCCACCACTGGGGCCCTCCTCTTGGAGGTAAGGCACTCTAGGACTGCAGTCCCTGCATGGTGGAGGAGTCCTGGAAAAGGAGGACCATAGGGAAAACAGGGTTGGGGGCTGTGGGAGGTTGAGTGGGGAGCAGCCTGACCCTCCCTGGTGTCCACACACACACACCGCCAGTATCCCAAAATACCATTTTCCGTGTCATTACAGCATGCCCATTATTTTGAAATGCAATTGATTAACGGGTGTGCTATTTCAACATTCTGGTAAACCTCGTTCCATGAGGATTAAGGGACTTGTCAGAATAGCAGTCTATTTTGAAATAAGCTACGCAATTTGCGTAGCTCGAATTGCATAGCTTATTTCAAGCTATGTGACGCTGTATAGACATATCCTTTCTGCCATAAAGGCATAAGTAGGGGAGGGATTATGTATATTACACTGTACGTATTGGGTGAATATTGTCCAATTTGGGGATGTACATTTGGTAGCATGTATATCTGAGTCTGAATATCTGTGAAATGTGCTCACTATTCAAAAACAAAACAAACTTTTCTATCACAACTTTCCTCTCTAGTGATATGTTTATCTGTGCATTGTGCCAGTCCCTTGTATGATATGGGAACATACATATGAACTGTATATTTTATCAGCCATTCTAAGCTTAGAATGATTGTGTTTATCCAGCTTATGGGAATTCCTGTCAGAAGAGGAGCCATCATAGCAATCAGAGGCACATCCCATAGCCTGGGAAAGAAATTTCATCTCTTACATGGTTTTCACTTCAATTTCATCAATACATTTGACATCAGGAAATGAAGTTTATTGAACCTCTGTATTCATCCTTTGAAAAGCCACTCCCCATGTCAAAGCAATAACTCAAATGGAGACAATTTCAAAAGGTTCCTCACCACAATTGGAATTGTTCTTGAAAGGTGAAAAATCCTAATCTACTTTACTAAAGTGCTCTGCACAACTTTTTTATCTTCTTTTTTTAACCTGTAAGATTAAAATAACAAAAAGAAAAAAAAAGTAACTTGTCTTCTCAGAGAGGAAAAGGGATCAATCCTTGATTATACTCCTGGCCTTATATTTTGGTTTTCCTTTTGCTGAAAGGGGAGGAGTTGAATTAAAAATTGTCCATGCTGTTTGAATGTTTTTATAATATTTTAAAAACATTGGTCCAATTTTTCCAATCAATTACTCCCTCACCCACAAACTGACTTGAAGAGAAATGGATATTGACTTCAGTGAAATTGTACAAGTGAATCTGGCCCAGCTTTGCAAAGATATAGACACTTTGGGTGCATCTACACAGCAGGCCTTAACTCAAAATAAACTACGTTAATTAAACTACATCTATTACGGAGCTTATTTCAAAATTGAGAGCACCTACACAGCACTTACTTTGAAATAGAGTACTCTTCCTCTGATTTCCCTTACTCTTCGTATAATAAGGGTCACAGGAGTCAGAGTAAGATTGACAGTATTTCGACATTATTTTGAAATAACTGCCTGCTATGTAGATGCAGACTAAGTTATTTCAAAATAACTCTAGTTATTTTGAAATAATTTTGTTGTGTAGACGTACCCTTAGAAACTCAACCGATGTTTACTAAAAATCAGCTTGTCAGAGGGCAAATCAAGAGCCAAACTCTGATAGGATGACTCACGTGCACCAGCACTTTACTGTGTAAGTAGTTCCACTGGTCCTGATGTATAAGTACTTTGAAAGCTACATCATCATTTATGCCGGTTCAAAATGTCTATATAATGCTACCACTGGCGTAAATGAGTGGATAATTCTGATTGTGCTAACTTTACTCAGGCATAAAGTGTTGCAAAATAAGCAAGGTTGTGAAGAACCTGGACCAAAGAGTGTAGCAGTAAAGTGCTTCTCGGTGAGAACAAGGATATCAAAATATGGCTCCAAATGAACATGGGTTTTGCATATGAAGAGATATAGGAGCCATTTTAATTTGTATTAATATTTGCTTAAAGCATGTCACCTTCTTCCCACCCAAACAAATTGAGATAAGGGTTTTATTATAATTCAGCTGTAAAAATTAAACTGAGATGTGAAATTAGCTTATGAAAACCTCATGGAAGCATATTAAATACTTGACACTGGCTAAGCAGCTGGTGTGCTGTGCCGGCTGTATAGTATGCTAATGCTACACAACGGAGATCCAAAGTTTGTGCATTACTATTTATATGGTTAAGTGAATTCCAGCTAGCTGACCCCAGCACACCAGACTGCATAGATCAGTCAGGTCACCTGAGCTGTGTACTGTGGGAAGATCAAAGCAGGACTCTTTGCAGGGGCTAGTAGGCCAGTGATTCCCATTTACATTGATACTGCTTTTGGCATGGTGAAGGCTGGCATAGGTTGCAGGAACAATGCACGATTTTGCTAGCATCAAACAATTTAATCTTAAATGAGTTTGATAGTATGAAGCAGGAACACATATACACTGCTAAATGCTTGTGGAATAATATTATTTCTCTAGCTGTACCTTGTACTGCAGCCAGTATTGAAACTGTGAAACTCTTTCCTTTAAAAACCCTATAATATAAAATTTGCTCTTTCCTCTCCCCCAAGCAAGGTAAGTGCAATGTCAGCATTCACATAGGCATGTTCTCTCCCAAGCATGATAAATGGAGTGTCAGCATTCACATTAGTGTGTCTACACTGATATTAAAAACCTTGCTGCTGGCCCAGATCTACTGATTCAGCCTCAGTCAGGCTGTTTAACTGTCATGTAGGCTTTTGGGCTTGGACTGCAGCCTGGGCTCTTGGGCATTTAAGCCCGGTCTATACTGGTGGAGAAAATCAATGCAAGATAACGACTCCAGCTACATGAACGGCGTAGCTGGAGTTCACGTACCTTGCATCAATTTTCTGGGTAAATCGATGGGAGAAACTTTCCCATCAACCGCCCTTACTCCTTGCAACTGTAAGGAGCTCTGGGGTCTATGGGGATGCCCTCAGCATTTGATTTAGTGGGTCTTTAACAGACCTGCTTAATCGAACACCAAAAGATTGACCTCGAGAGCGGAAGTGTAATTGTGCCCTTAGCCTGAGCCCCATGAGCCCAAAGCAACTGACATGGGCAAGCAACTGGTGTCTAATTGCAGTGTAGACATAGCCATTGATATTCTACCCAAATAATGCCTAAGGTTCGCAATATCCAATGTTTACCATGTAATATCACCTAGGGTATGTCTACACTACAAAGTTAGTTCGAACTAACGTCTGTTAGTTCGAACTAACTTTCCTAGGCGCTACACTAGCGCTCCGTTAGTTCGAACTTAATTCGAACTAACGGAGCGCTTAGTTCGAACTAGGTAAACCTCATTTTACGAGGACTAACGCCTAGTTCGAACTAGCTAGTTCGAATTAAGGGCTGTGTAGACCCTTAATTCGAACTAGTGGGAGGCTAAGGCTTCCCAGGTTTCCCTGGTGGCCACTCTGGCCAACACCAGGGAAACTCTATTGCCCCCCTCCCAGCCCCAGAGCCCTTAAAGGGCCACGGGCTGGCTACTCACTTTGTGCCAGTTGCAAGGCTGCCAGCACCCGTGCCTGCACAGCCTGCACCTGCCACAGGATGAGCCAGCCACCCGAGGGCTCCCAGCCCTCCACTGCTCCCCAGGACCAGCCTGGCAGCTCCCAGGAGCCTGCCTGGGGGCGCAAAAGGCGGGCGCCCGCCTGGTCAAGTGCAGAGATCGTGGACCTCATCGAGGTTTGGGGGGAAGCCTCCAATGTCCACGATCTCCGCACTAGCCACCGGAACGCAGCCGTCTACGGACGCATGGCTGCCAGCCTGGCCGCCAGGGGCCACCAGCGCAGCTGGGAGCAGGTGCGCTGCAAA
The DNA here is from genome assembly GCF_049634645.1 of Pelodiscus sinensis. NCBI lineage: Eukaryota > Metazoa > Chordata > Testudines > Trionychidae > Pelodiscus > Pelodiscus sinensis. Next base: position 99,306,532 of record NC_134712.1, read on the forward strand.
ATAAAGGACTTGCGGCAGTCCTACTCCCGGGCCTGCCTGCCAGGGGCCGACCCGGAGGCCTGCCCCCACTTCCATGCCCTGGATCGCATCCTGGGGGCTCATGCCGTCCCTGCCCCCCGGGACGTGATTGACCCCGGGGCAGAGGGACCGCTCCTGGACACGGAGGAGGAGGAAGAGGGCTCTGAGAGCCAGGAGCCTGCCGCCAGCCTGCCCAGGACCCGGGACCCCGAAGGCACGCCACAGAGCCGCTCGTCTGCGTCGTCTGAGGCCGGGGAGGCGTCCACCTGTGAGTACCCTCGTGTTCCCCTTATGTGTACGGGGGGCTGGGGCGAGAGGGAGCCCCGGGACCGTGCGCCTGGGCCTTGCCCACCACGGAGCAGCAGCCCTGGCCTTGCAGAGGGGAGCTGGGTTTCACACACCTGGGCCCCTGGGGTAATTGACCGCTGGTCTTCTTGCACCACAGCCGCAGCACCTGAGCCTGCAGGGCGCACCACCCCGCCTGCAGCAGCCACCCGCGCCCGGGCAAGCAGGACAGCCAGGAACCAGGAGGACTACCAGAGGCGGCACCTCCAGTTCCTGGATCGACAGCTCCGTCTCCAGGACCACTGGGTCCAGGAGGACCTCAGGCTGCGCCGGAGGAGTCTGGAGGCCCTGGAGGAGCAGGGCCGTGCTCTGCGAGGCCACCTCCAGAGCCTGCTTCCCATTTCTTCCTCCCCCTGCTCTCCCTCTTGCTCCCACTCTTGCTCCCCCTCTTTCTCCCTCTGCTCCCCCTGCTCCCGCTCCTGCTTCCTCCACACCCCCTGTCCCTCCTGCCCCCCCCTCCACAACCATTCCCCACCGACGCCCCCGGACCCGCAGTGTGGCGAGACGGGAGAGGCAGCCGGACTCCCACCCCTGAGCTTTCCTTTCCCTTCCTCCCTTCCCTCCCCTTCCCTTCCAGCTCCCTCGTCCCAGGTTTCCCCCTCCCCTCTCTCACCCTCATTCCTCCCTTCCCGCACCCAGTTATGTTAAATAAACAGACGTTTTTGTTTCACAAACAGGTGTCTTTATTGTACAGTAGATAGGGAGGGGAAAGGGGAAGGGGGGTAGGGTGGAAGAAGGCCCCAGTGGGGCATGCAGGGAGAGGTCAGTCCTCCTCCTCCTCCACCAGGAAGCTCTCCCGCAGGGCTTCCCGGATCCGGACGGCCCCCCGCTGGGCTTCCCGGATGGCGGTGGTGCGGGGCTGACCGTAGTGTCCAGCCATGCGGTCAGCCTCAGCCATCCAGGCTGGCAGGAAAGCCTCCCCCTTCCGCTCACACAAATTGTGGAGCACACAACATGCCGCCACCACGGGAGGGATGTTGTGCTCGGCCAGGTCCAGACGGGTGAGGAGGCATCGAAAGCGGGCTTTCAGTCGCCCGAAGGCCCCCTCCACCACGATGCGGGCCCTGGTCAGCCTGGCATTGAAGGCCTGGCGGGAGGGATTGAGGTGCCCCGTGTAGGGCTTCATGAGCCAGGGCTGCAGTGGGTAGGCGGCATCCCCCACCAGGCACACGGGCATGTCCACGTCCCCGACCCTGATGTGGCGGTCGGGGAAGAAGGTCCCGTCCTGCAGCCGCTGGCACACGGAGGAGTTGCGGTACACCCGTGCGTCGTGTGCTTTGCCGGACCAGCCCACATTAATGTCCGTGAACTGTCCCCGGTGGTCACACATGGCCTGCTGGATCACAGAGAAGTACCCCTTTCTGTTGACGCCTGCTGTTCCGGGGCACGGATGGGGATGTGCGTCCCGTCGATGGCCCCCCCGCAGTTGGGGAAGCCGAGGGCACCGAATCCCCGGATGACAGCGTCCGGGTCGGCGAGGCGGACCACCCTGCGGAGCAGCACCCGGTTGATGGCCTTGACCACCTGCGGAGAGAGACACAGCAAAGCGCCAATCAGTGGGGCGCCTGGGTGGCTGGGAGCGTGCGTGTCCTGGCAGTGCCCCGTGCCCCACTCCCGGAAGCAACCCCCCTGGCGGCGTGTAGTACGGCCGGGACAGCACGACCCCTCCGGTGCGGGGCGCTTTCGCCTCCTCCCGCTCCCCCTTTATCCCTGGGGCGGCCCATCCCCTCCTCGCAGCCCCCCTCCCACCCGGCTCGGTGGCCGACGAGTGCCTTATCTGCATGAGCACCGCTCCGACGGTGGATCTCCCCACACCGAACTGGTTCCCAACGGATCGGTAGCTGTCCGGCGTGGAGAGCTTCCAGAGGGCGATGGCCACCCGCTTCTGGAGGGGGATGGCGGGTCTCATGCGAGTGTCCCTTCTTTGCAGGGCAGGGGCGAGCCACTCGCAGAGCTCCAGGAAGGTGTCCCTCCTCATCCTGAAGTTCTGGGTCCACTGTCGGTCTTCCCAGCGCTCCAGGACGATGCAGTCCCACCAGTCGGTGCTGGTGTCCAGACGCCAGACGCAGCGGGGCACGCCGGTGCCGGGGCGCCGCCGCGGCTCCTCCACGGCCCCCAGGGCGGCCAGGCGGAGAGGCAGGGGGCTGACGTTCCCCAGGTGGTGCCAGGCAGCCTCGAGCCATTGCTGGCAGGCTTGCAGCAGCAAGTCCAGAAAGTGCACCAGAAGGTGCAGGGCGAGCTGTGGCTCCATGTTGCCACCTGCGGCGGCCCCCTCGAAGGGAAGCACCGACACAGATGGGCACAGAGACCAACGCTTTGCTGTCCCTCGGCGAGGTTGGCAAGCAAGCAGGAAAAGCTGAGAACCGGCTGTCCAGGGGGGTCCCTTTAAGCACGAGCCTCAGATAGCCTCAGACAGCAGCCACACAAAGCAACTACTGACCTGATGCCCTGCCAGAACCGGTTTCAGCTGCCCTTAAATGCCCCCCTGCGTCCAATCAGTGTGGACTCGCTAGTTCGAATTAGCAAAACGCTAATTCGAACTAGTTTTTAGTTTTAGATGTGTTAGTTCGAATTAGCTTAGTTCGAATTAACTAATTCGAACTAAGTTAGTTCGAACTAGCGCTGTAGTGTAGACATACCCCTACTGTGTTCATATATAGTCTTGCAATATCAGGTGAACCAGGGCATGGTAAAAAAGAGGTATCAGCTCTGACTCTAACTTCCCTTATTTCTGTTGGTGGAAGCCATATCTTTAATGCCACTTCAGGTGAGGGTTTTTTATTTTATTTTGTTTTTCATAACTATTATGTTTCCCTTCTGATTACAGGGTAATGAGTAATATTTCAGTCATTTATATTCTAAAAGCTGTGGGTTCATGAAACGAGTGCACTCTGACTGTTCCATGTATTCCCTTTTTAGCCTTTCATTTGGTCAAATTCACAAAAGCTTAATGTCAGATTATTATTTCTGGCATTCAGTCATCAGCAAGTAACATTTTACCTTAAGATGTGATTCTAAAGATACTAAACACCAGAAATAATTGATCATCATGACATTCCTTTGTGAATTTCAACTTTCATGTTGTTCTTTTAGTCAGTTACATGTACCAATTGCTATGTTACATAAAAACAGTGCTGCTGTTGCTATTGTGTTTTTGAATAGAAGGTTCAGTCTCAATGCCCTTTGCGGGACAAAGCTAGTAAATTAGCACTTTAAGTACTACAGTATTTTTCAGACCATAACTTGCAATATTTGCCAGTAAACCCCTTCAGAATTTAGGTTGAGTCTGAACAGTTAATTCCTTTTCTTTTGTCATTTCACACATTAAATACATCTTCCCCATGTCCCACCAGTTACAGTATATTTCTAGTTACATTGGTTCCTGCTATAAATTAAAGGATGCAATGAGCAAATCAGCAGCAGCACAGATAAAGTAGCACCAGGCATAAATAAAGAAATACAAAAATAAACGCCAGCAAAAATGATAAAAACTACAAGAGAAAGAGCAAATTAGCAGTGAAACAGAAAAACCATAATTCAGAAGTGGATGAGAAAATGTAAGTTTAAAAGCACACACCCATACTTGCATAGAGCTGCAGCACAAAAGTACTTGAGCAGTAAGTAGAACAGAAGGCTGAGTTTTGCCTACTGCTGTGGTCTGTACATCAGTGCAGGAATAGGATGGTAATTAGTCCTTTATTTGCTGTTGTGTTCCTTTTCCTACAAATATTTCCTTTGGGGCCATGACAGCCATTTCCTGCCCTTTCATCTCCTCCTTTCTCTCCCCCCTTGATTGAACTATTAGCCTCATGTACCTGTTAGAAGCTGAATAGTAGGTACTTGTGGGAGAACCAAAGAGCTAAACAGACCTTCAGGAAAAAATATTACACCAATAAATAGAGATAAAGAAGAATATAAGTTAACATAGATGTCATATTACAAACTAAAATAAATTTTCTGGGCTAAAATAAATATGCCTGACGAATAATATTATTTTACTTAATTTTACTCTATAAAAGATTTATGTATAAAGACCCAAATTAAGCAAACACTATTTGTTTAGCAATTCAACTTTTAGGCCATACTTAAGTCCCAAAGACTTCAGTGGGATTTATACACATGCTTAAGTGTTTTGATGAATTCGAGAAGAGAAGAGAAGAGAAGAGAAGAGTTAGGCTTCTAATTGCCATTTGTACCTTTGAAAATCTCCCTCAAATTAGATCCATGTGTCTGAACCCCATGACAGGTTCAGGGCCTACATTTTCAGAGGAATGCGCAAATACAGAATATCAACTGTGAGTGTGCATTGCATGCACTGAAGCTAAAATATACGTATCGGGACTGATTCTCCAATCTGTGCATAGGCAAAACAGTCATGAAAGTCCTTGAGAGTTTTGGCTGCAGGATCAGGCCAATTATAATTACCTTTGTATGCATTAGTCTTCCAGATAGAGAGAGAAATGTTTAAAATGTTTTTAAAATAAATTTGGACATAATTGTTCCCCCAATGGTTGTTTCCTTTTATTTGTGTAGCTCACAACAGCTTCTTTAGTAGTTTCTGTGTGCAACTCACGTATTATGTTGCCACAGTTCATGCAAGTAAATCCCAAGATCTCCATCTCAGGGCAATTAACTAATTTAATCAAACCAGAAAAATAGAACAAAATGATCGTTCCCAATTCTGCAGCTTCCTGGTTCAAGTCTTAGTAGAATTACTAAAATAGAACAAAATGTGTATTTTGTCTTTGTTTCTGTGTATTCATACACTATACACAAAAACCCTTGGAGGAATTTCAAGTAGGTGATTGCTGGTAATCATTTTGTTTAAATGTGCAAGGTTGCACAGGACCTCAGACTAGTAGGAAACAGAATGTTCTTGCTCAATTATATTAGCAATCATTATTTCAGTAGTGGAAACTTCCACAACAAATAATACAGACTTTACACCATGTTTAAGAAGAAGAAGTGCTTCTCTTTAAACTCACGGAGAAGGAAACAGTCAAGCTGGTGAAGATTGTGTTTGCTCTCAGCATGTCAAATTAAGCTGTAGTTTTGGCCATATTGCTGATATACCCTATAAAGTAGGAAATTTACTATTGTCAGTACTACATTGAAAGGAAAAACTTTGGGCTGTTCCTGTAATCATTATGTTAATAAGCAGTGCAATTTGCAAATATATTTTTGAATAACAAAATAAAAGAACTTGTGTCATGATTCATGTTTCTAGCTTATTTTTTTCTTAGCAGGAGGCTTCTATCATTGGAATTGCACAGTGTGACTGTCAATGAAATAGCAAGATTTGCTAAGTATTTGTTTCACAGGGAGAATATTTACAAGGGTCACTGGGGATATAGCCACCCTCCCTCCTAGTTTTCTTGATATTCTCGTTAGGATTATTCCTACTTAAAGTTATTGTTTGGTACGTTCTTCCTTCCTTAACATATTGGTAATATGATAACCCTCAAGACAGATTTTTTATCTCAGTTACTCCAGTTTAACTTTAGAAGCTACTTCTGATTTACATTGCCATTACTGGGATCAGCTTTTTGGATTCTGGCCTTTGCAATTGCCATTGAAATACACTATGCCTATGTCTACACTCACGGCTTCTTGAGCGAGTAATCTGCAAATGAGGCTAAGCGTTACACCTATTACTTGAGAGGAAGAACGGCATTGCTCAAGAGGGTTTTTCTTGCTCAAAAAGGGGCATGTAGACGCTCCTTCTTGCGCAAAAGCCTCTTCTGAAAAAAATGGTGGCTCATTAGGTATGCAAATAAGGCTCAGCGATATTCCACGCTTAGCCTCATTTGCAGATTACTCGTGCAAGAAGCCGTGAGTGTACACGTAGCCTATGTGTATTCCAGAATTAAAATCAGTACCCAATATATATGTATCATATTGGTCAGGTGTTTCACATTATCAAAAATAGTGGAAAAATAAGTGTTTTACTTTTTCAAGAGCAACAAGGGTGTACTGTTTTTTGTAAAATTTTATAATTCAATCTCTAAGGGTATGTCTACACTACAGCACTAATTCGAACTAACTTAATTCGAATTAGTTAATTCGAACTAAGCTAATTCGAACTAGTGCATCTAGACCTAAAAACTAGTTCGAATTAGCATTTTGCTAATTCGAACTAGCATGTCCACACTGAGTGGACCCTGAACCGAGGTTAAGGCTGGCCGGAAGCAGTGCCGGCAGGGCATCAGATTAGGACTTAGAGTGTGGAGCTGCTGTCTCAGGCTAGCCGAGAGCTGTGCTTAAAGGGACCCGACCCCCACCCCAGACATACAGTTCTCAGGGGTTCCCCGCTTGCAAAGCAGTCCTGGCTTGGAGTGCCCTGAGTGCCCACTCTGGGCACATCACAGCACTCGGCCATCAGCCCGGCTGCACTTGCCGCAGGCTGCCATCCGGAGGGGGGGGTCAATCAAGGGGCTTCAGGAGAGTTTCCACCCTGAGGAGCCCGCAGAGCCACCCCAGCCCTCCCCATTGGGGGCTCGTGCCACATTCCTCCCTCACCTCTTTCCACTTACCCCTCCCTAGCCCCCCTTCCTGATGTACAAAATAAAGGACACGTGTGTTTAAAAATAGAAACTCTCTTTATTGAACAAAACTTGGGGAGACTGGGAAAAGGAGGTGGGAGAGGGGAAGAGAGAGGGTGGGAAAGGGGAGGGCAACTAAAATGATCAGGGGTTTGGACCCGGTCCCATATGAAGAGAGGCTAAAGGGACTGGGACTTTTCATCTTAGAAAAGAGGAGACTGAGGGGGGATATGATAGAGGTCTATAAAAGCATGAGTGGCGTGGAGAGGGTGCATACAGAAAAGTTCTTCATTAGTTCCCATAATAGAAGGACTAAAGGACACCAAATGAAAGGAATGGGTAGCAGGCTTCAAACTAATAACAGAAAGTTCTTCTTCACAAAGCAAATAGTCAACCTGTGGAACTCCTTGCTGCAGGGGGCTGTGAAGGCTAGAACTAGAACAGAGTTTAAAGAGAAGTTAGATAAATTCATGGAGGCTGGGTCCATGGAGTGGTATTATCCAGGGGGTAGAAATGGTGTCCCTGGCCTCTGTTTGTGGAAGGCTGGAGATGGATGGCACGATAAAAATGGCTTGGTCATTGTTTTGGTCCATCCCCTCCAGGGTCCCTAGTGTTGGCCGCTGTCGGCAGACAGGCTACTGGGCTAGATGGACCTTTGGTCTGACCCAGTACGGACACTCTAAGCTCAGGGCTCAGGATCGGGGGTCTCACTGGACCACCCTGATTTTCATGTAAACCTGCTCCTGGGTGGCCAGGCTGGTAGCTATCCTGCCCTAGATGGCTACTTTCCTGTGCCTAGTGCGGAGGTCGTGGATGAGGTCCACGATATCTGCACTAGACCAGGTGGGCGCCCGCCTCTTGCGGACCCGGGCAGGCTTCTGGGAGCCGCCAGCCAGGTCCCAGGAAGAGGCGGAGCGCTGGGTGGCAGCGGGTGGCTGGCTCGAGCCGTGCCAGGTGCAGGGTCTGCTGTCTGGGTGCTGGCAGGCTTGCACCTGGCACGAGCACCGTAGCCAGCCCGTGCCCCTTTAAGGGCTCTGGGGCCGGGAGGGGGGCAGAAGAGTTTCCCTGGTGGTGCCCAGAGTGGCCACCAGGGAAAGCTGGGGAGGGCTAGCCTCCCAGTCCTTCGAATTAAGTGGCTACACAGCCCTTAATTTGAACTGCTTAATTCGAACTAGGCGTTAGTCCTCGTAGAATGAGGTTTACCTAGTTCGAATTAAGCGCTCTGCTCGTTCGAATTAAGTTCGAACTAGCGGTTTGTATGTGCAGCACCTATCAAAGTTAATTCGAACTAACGTCTGTTAGTTCAAATTAATTTTGTAGTGTAGACATACCCTAAAATAGGATCAGTTATGCACCATAATAATAGGTCCACCGAACCATTTACATCTGGTTGCATGTAGTGAATTCTGGCATTCTTTTATCAAATAATTATTTTCTAATACATATTTCCAGAATTTTAATGAGGCCATGAAAAAAAACAGGGGTTGATTAACAAGAGTTTTGCAAAGCCTTATTGGTATACTGCACAGACACCAGAGATGCTGAAAATCCTAGTCCCCGTTTAATATGAACTCTCAACCATTTAAGGCTTAGTAAGGAGTGATGAATAGCTCTGGTTTTATTCCATCTCTAATTTCAGACAAGTTACCAAAATCTGAGGAAAACAGCTATCTGGTATCTAGTACAGACCCTACTGCTTTTCACCCACTGATAGATCTAATATAGATCTGTCCTGTCTTCCATTTCATTTCTGATGCCTTAGTATTGAATTTACAGAGGGAGAAAAATTGTGAGACTAATTGCATTACTAACATTTAAAAGCATGTTCGTTTTACAATATTGTTACGCTACAAGTCTTATTCTGCACTGTGTAATTTATTCGGTTGTTTAATGGCTTTGTCATATTAAGCATTGCTTATATTTCCCTGAACAGTTTGGGAAAACCAAGACTAGTTTTCTTGTATTCTGTCTATCCATTAAAGTGAATGGATTTGTAGTTCAGTTCTGAGTTCCAATGGAATAAAAATCATGGTGGTGCACTTATTTTGAAGCCTTGCTTGTCACACCCAGAAAGTCAGCAGTCCCCATATGTCACATTGATCTTATTAGCTCTTCATCTAGGACCAATTCCGCTCTCATCGACATCAATGTTCCATGGCTTCAGATGCCCTCATTATTAAAGATGTCAGGAATATTTGAAGAAGGCAAACCTATAGAAAATAAATTAACTCCAGTCAAGCCAGATGCACCAAAACATATAGATCTATTTTACTAAGAGCAAATGACAAGAATATGATGAATTTAAAGTTAATCTAAAAAAAGTCTTCTTAGACTCATGCTTGATGTGTCTCACTGAATCCTTTTCAGAATTGCTCAGTTTGCAGATTAAAAGGAAGTGTCTCTATGTGCCAATTCTCCAAACTCCACCTACTCTTAAGGTACGTCTAGACTACAGGGTTTTGTCGACAGAAGCTTTGTCGACAGATACTGTCGACAAAGCTTCTGTCGACAAAGAGCATCTACACTACATTCAGTTCTGTCGACAAAGCAAGCAGCTTTGTCGACATGGCAGTGTAGACGCAAGGACAGTTTACATGTAATAACACCTTCTGTCGACAGAACTCTGTCGACAGAAGGCGTTATGCCTCGTAAAATGAGGTTTACCAGCGTCGACAAAACTGCTGAGTTCTGTCAACGTTATGTCGACAGAACTCAGCGGTAGTGTAGACGCAGGTATAGTTTTGTTGACAAAAGTCCACTTTTGTCGACAAAACTCTGTAGTCTAGACACACCCTTAGCGAGCAGCTCATGTCTTACTGGATGATGAAGAATCACCACTAAAAGATTTCTGCTGGCCAAACAGTAGCTACACCTGTGTATTCAGCAGGTTTCCAAAGGCATGATATTAAGAGCATGATATTCCAAAGGGACCAAAGAAATGTAAACAAGGCCTGTCCTCTCAACCTCCACCCAGCCAGCAGCACTAACTAAAGAGGCCACCTGCTTGACAGAGGAGGATTCAGAATTGGGGAGGGAAGCAAATTTTTATTATTTTCTGAAATTAATTTTTAAAGACAGGTTCAAAGAAAGAAAAGTTGGAATTAGTTTGCATCTTATTAGGGCAGCAAAAAGTTTGAATATAGAGGTGAGGTCCAGGTCCTATAAATGTATCACAGATGCATCAATTAGGCTATTGTTATTTAGGTGGGCTTCTGTTGCTACTGGATTGTACTCTAAGGCTGCATCTAGACTGGCAAGTTTTTCCGCAAAAGCATCTGCTTTTGCACAAAAACTTGCCAGCTGTCTACACTGGCCACTTGATTTTGCGCAAAAGCACTGACGTTCTACTGTCTGAAATCAGTGCTTCTTGTGCAAATGCTTTGACATTCCCGTTCAGGCAAAAGCCCTTTTCTGGAAATGTTTTTGCACAAGAGGGTCAGTGTAGACAGCTAAAAACTGTTTTGCGCAAAAAAAGCCCCAATGGCGAAAATGGCGATCGGGGCTTTCTTGTGCAAAACCACATCCAGATTGGCACGGACGCTTTTCCGCAAAAAGTGCTTTTGCGGAAAAGCATCTGTGCCAATCTAGATGCTCTTTTCCGCAAATGCTTTTAACAGAAAAACTTTTCCGTTAAATGTATTTGCGGAAAACCATGCCAGTCTAGACGTAGCCTACGGGTATACTGTTCAGTTAGCACAATGGGGCTGTATTTCTATGCACTAGACAATATAAATACTAGATCATAAGCATACCATTTTCAGTGTCAGACACACAAGGAAGTGGCTAAGAAGAGCTCACATGACAGGAAGCAGCTTCAAAAGCAGAAGAGGACAAGAAAAATGTGGCAGATCAAAATTCACCTCAAATATATTTTTCATGGTTCTGAAAGTCTTTGTGAATCCAGGCTGAATTAAATGAATAGTTTTGGCCAAGAAAAGCCTTTGAGGGAAAAACTGAACAAACAATTTTGTCATTTTGTTTCAAAAATTTCAACATTTTGATTTATTGATTAAAAATATTGTTTGGGTTCAAATGAACAGATTTTTGGGAGCAGATATTTCGGTTCAGTGACTGACACAAAATAAATTAGACACTAAGGTCAGACGTATGATAAAGCCTTCAGTTTATTTGTTGAATTTTGTGCATCAACATCTGTCTGACACTCATATCTCTGCTCAGGTTTTCGAAACTGTCATATGTTATCATAGATGACTGTTGCAAGAAACAGAGACTGAAACCAAGTATACCAAAGACCAAAGACAGTGTCAACTTACATTCACTTACACTAGGCTCAGAGCCAATTTGAGCTTAACATCTTCTGGAATGGTCTGTAGTCAGCACACAATCCAAAGCCAGGAGATCTTAGACACACCTTAGATCACACACTCACAAATATATCTGCCAGCTTTCTATAGTAGCTCAAGGTCAGAAACTGTCTCCTAAATGAATTGTTATGACCCACGTGGGGATCCAATTCACAATCAACTGGGCAATTTGCTCTCTGCTACTGTACTCCAGTTGGAAAAAACTCTATCCACACTATTCCAGGCATGCGTAACAATTATCACAGACATATCAAAGCCAACAAAACTTGTCTGCTTATCGGTCTAGCCATTATTCCGCTACCTAACTTCTGTGCAGCCAACAAACTGATCCCCAATGTACAGAAAATGTTGTGCCTTCCATGGTTCAGAGATATATAAGACATACCCACCATCAACTGCAGGGAAGAAATCCTATTTGGATAGTGCTGCACATTTTCCATCCACCTGATGTGGTCAGCCCATGGTAGAAGACAAAACTGGAGAGTGGCTTTGATACTGCCAGGAAATCCCATATCATCACTAGGGCTGATGAATGGTTGCTTTTCTTTGGGCTCCCACGGTATCTCAGGAGCCACCTCAGGTGTTGTATGATGCACTGTGACAAGACAAACCATGGCTGGAGAATCCACAATAGACAACTGAATAGTCTTCCAGGAGGTTTTCCCAAGCTGAGCACTTGTGATTCAGACTATTGAGAAGTTTTCTCTTGGAGGAGGGTGCTAAACCTAGCTTTGCCTGTCTTGCTGACAGACCATGGCACAATCTTTATACTGTACCTCCTTCATTCCCAGCCTCATCCCAAGATTTTAGCTACCAGTGTGGACTAAGCCTGACCCATATGTGATAGCCTTGAGCGCTTTCACCAAGTAAGAAGAGCCATCAAAGTGTGGACACTGCAGCCACCTAGTGCTGCTTTTAGACAGGCTGGCAAAAAGTCAGTTGGCTTGAGCAGAGCTCATGGCAGAGTAATGGAGTGATGTGTTTCCTATCTTCATTGTATCCTAAGATTCACAAATCAGATTAAACTAATCTTTTCTCAGGGTCAGTTTGATGAAGTAGTCCAGAGTACCTATCCTAGCAGTGGGCACACTGTTGGTGTCTCAGCAGTGAAATGCTCGTTAGCTAGCCTCATTTGTTAATAAATATATTTTTAGAACCAGCGTTGAGCCCTTCTCTAATCTCAGCACCACAGGGAAATGTTTTTCCCCAATGTTTATGTAGGGTTTTATCTCAATATACATGACAATATCGAGATTAAAAAGTACTGGAGAGCATCGAAGTGAAATATACTGGCATGGTGTGTCCATGTGCTATTTACTTTATAATCCACAAAGGATTTATATTTCAAAACTCCAGAAAGACTAAATTTTCAGATGGGATTGATGGGGAAGTTGGGATGATCAGCAGCAAAGACTTTGGTGGCTCCAGGGCACCCTGTTCTGTGTAGTCACACCCTCCCCCCTCAAATCCTTATTTTCAAACCCTTATTTTAGGATTGTAGGAGGTTGCATTTCACTAGGCACTCATGCTACCTTGCTACTGCTGAGGAGAACAAACGGCATCCCAGCCTGTAAAACTGTACTTCCTAGCAACATGTTTGAAACTACAGCTGCCTGATATGGCTAATGAATTTTACAATCAAAAGCTAAAGTGAATTAGCTGTAGCAGATGTTTTTACTCTGGGAACTACCAGACCTTTCTGGCCGCTCATTTATCCTTCAAGAGGATAAAACTCTGCACTTCTATTATGTGTTGTCATTGGAGCATTGCACAACTTTATCAAACTTTTTATTCTGGAAACTGAATTAATTTTCTGCAAGGGAGTTTTTTGTGTGGCTCTTTAATCACATTTACTGGGGAACATGTGTACTGTAAAGTTGGAGAGCCGATTATGGCTCCCAGAAAGGCCACTTTCAAAAGGAAACTGCCCTCACTCCTGAGGCCTCCATTTGAAGGTCCTCGGGTTTTGTGAAGAGGAAAAAATTAATTACTATTTTAATAACGAAGCCAAGCCTGCTGAAAATCCTCTTAGAGAGTAGCTGGATGATGTAATGGCTAGCAGGGGGGATATTGAAAACAGTGACCACACAGTCTGCCCTTCACTTTTCTATTCACTCTCTGTAAGATGATACGGGCTGCTGGGTCACACGTTAGGGAATTAAAAACATAACACTGCTTGCTTGGTAAGAGCAGAGATACAGAGATAGTAGGTCATTTGAAAAAGGAACATCTGCCTTAACCTGTCATATAAATTTAAGCTGTCATTGGGAACATTCCCATATTGCTGATTTGTTAGCAGCCCCAGCGGTTGTGGGGGTGGAAAGGAAGTGTGAATATAGGGATAATACTTTGGTTTTAGGGAGTATTCTGACTGACCAAAGAGCATTTGAAATGGGCAGCTTGTTCAGTGCATAAATCCAATAGCCTCTGAACACAAAGGGAACTGCTGTGCACTAATATCTCACCCTTCCACTGCATCTTCTTCCAGCCCTCAAATAGAAGCAAGTGAAGAGTATAAAAGAGAAACATGGTAGATAAAGCCTGTGGAGCCAGAAGTCTAATTATCATCATACTGTAATCACACTTCTCCCATGGGATTTGGAGACACCGCACTGTACCTTCTGCCTTTTAGTGTACTCAAAGCCTGATTCTCCAACCAGGCCTCATTGTGCCTTAAAAACAAAAACTAACCATATAAAACTCTATGGTAACAAGAATCTAAATAAATGGATAAATAAACCTGTTTCTCTCAACCACCTTAAAAAGGGAGGTGCTGGTTTATATAGTGAGTAAACCATGCAAAACCATATGTCCATAACTTCTAACCTAATTAACAGATAATATATGTCCTGCCTCATTAAGGACTTCTCCCTCCCCCCAGCAAAGCAACAGCCAGTTTCATTCAGCCACCTCTAAGGAATGCTTCAGAGCTCCTAGTCTTGCAGCTAAGATGTGCCCTTTTAGTATCAGATTTGTGCTTGGTGCAATGCCACAGAAGTCAATGGAGTTACCCCAGGGATGAATGTGATCCTAGCCTCGCTACACAACTCCTTAATGGACCGGAGGGATTGCTACTGAGTGATGCATGGCACTTTCCTCCTGTCTTTGCAGCATGCCCAAAAAACAAAAGATGGGCATGAACCAAAGCCTCCCACGTAGAAAGGGAGGACAGTAACAATTTGCCTCAGAGACTGCCCCTAAAACCAATCACTTTATACGGCTTTAAAACCTTAGTGATCATGAGAAAAGAAGGAGAGGAAGGGAAAGCCATACACTTGGCTTTCAATTAGCTCAAAAAGGTTTTCAGGCCTGGTGCCATCCCAGCCTCAATTTTCTTTTCCTTTTTTTCAAAACTTAATATAAAGAGGCATAAAAGAAGCACTTCATAAATTACTAGCAGGGAACACATCAACCTAGAAAATAATTAAGATGTAAATGAATAGGTAATATTTTAAGATAATTAGAAAATTAGATTAGACTCTTTTTTAATGTATATAACCTATTTGTTCCAACTTGAAATTACTGTGGTTATCAGAAAAGATTATAAATTCTACTCCCATGAAGCATCTCAGTTAAGATTATGAACCCTGTGACAATGCAATTGCTTTAATATCAATATGTGTGCGAGGGAGGGGGCACTAGAGGAGATTATGAATCGCACAGAAAAACAGGTGTGTAAAATAAAACCGACATAAAATATAAATTATTATTGTGGCATTAATGTCACCCTTAGGCTACAATACTATTATATTTTCTATTTCTAAAAAAGATTTCTAGGCTTTTTTTTTGTAAAGTAGAATATGTTGCTAATATATAAAATCTATGTGTATATGGGAGACAGAATTCTCTCTTGGTTACAGAAAAGGCCTGGAAGCCAGCATAATACTTGATTTCATGGCTCACTTAGCTGCTTACTTTCTATGTTTGTTCTTGTCTCTCTGTGTACCATTGAAGACTCTATTTTAAAGGTTTCATTGGGCCTTAAAGGGTATATAGTCCTTTGCTGCCTGTTGCACAGGGAGTTTCACCCTATGTGTACCACTCCCATTGACATCCGTGTGTGTTAAATATAGCCAGGTGGCAAAGAATAGAAATTATTCATCTGATCTGCAAAAGATAGGGCCAAACCTTACTCTCATTTACTTCTGTAACTACCATCGCCTGATGCAAAATGGGGTAAAACAGTTGGACCTCTCAGGAAGGAGCTATCTGGCTACATGGATTCTGCATTTGAATTCCCCATCTCCCACCCCTTTTTTTAATGAATTTGTTTAGAGTGAAATCCTGGCCCCATGAAGTGAATAGCAAACTTAGTGGGGTCAGTATTTCACCTCCTAGCAAGTAAATAAATGGTGTCCCAGTACTCTTAACCTTATTGTAATGACTATTTCTGGTAACTTTCTTTTTCAATAACTGGTCACTAAAAACATGAGTTACGATGTTAAATCATTAAATCTTTAGAGGTTCTGCACTGCTTTAGGAATGATGTAGCCTCCCTGCCAGTCCAGCTCCCTTCTCCCCACCTCCCTCTACAGCTGGCATGTACAGAGCAGGAAAGAATAGCATCCTCACCTGACTTCTCCCCACCCACCCTAGTACATACAGCTATCACACAGGGGAACTCTATAATCCACTATGACACTGTGCCCATAGAAACCTAAAGAAGGGAGAAGTGGAGCCAGAGCTGGGCCTAACTATGCCCTACGAGATACAATTTGTATTTGTTTTCTAAGCTCTTACTTAAGTCACTAATTATTAAAACTCTAAAAATGATCAAAATCTAATTTGTTTTTCACAGTGTAGGCTATTGGCTTGTTTTTTGCTTTTCTCTCACTTTGGGAAATGACAACAGACAAGTTAGTTTCTTGTCAGTTGCTCTCCTGCACCCTATCTCCTGCCCCGGTCACAAACCCCTTCTTCACTTAAATTCCTTCGCAGAAGAATCCACATCCCCTAATACAGCCCAATCCCTTACCTGAGCACCTTTCTGCACCCAACCTCTGTCCCAGAATTTGCATAGAAAAGTGTGGCCCTTGACTACTTCCCAAAACCTTGGAGTGCCCTCCCCATCAAAAATTATTGCCCACCTCTGCACTAGAGCAAAGCTTCAGTATTCAGTTCAGAAACAAGCTGGTCTAATAATGCTGTGAGCATAAGAAATGGCAACTGGGTAACTGTGTATCTGGACGACGTTCTAGAGGGATATCAATAGCATCTGTTAAATTACTTGACCCATTTGAATTTCAAGATGTTTTGAGGCCCCTTTACCTTAAAACCCCTGTAACTAGTTTTATGACAATTGCAAATCAATCTCTTCTATTTTTAATTTTTAGAAAGAGGTTTGACAGGTAGATACCTTGAAAAGAAAAAACAAAAATCTGCTTTTCAGCGCAAATCTATCTTCAGGTTAGTTAATTAAATAAAGACGCTGGCCACATGTACAGAGAAGTAGCAAACGGATTTTTAGCATAGTATGTCTTCTGGACATCATGGAACATCCATAGATGGATGGGAATGGATTAAGGGGATGAGGATTAATCTTCAAAAAATGGAAAGAAGGGAAGTCCTGGGCGGTTATCACCCAGCCATGTAATTTCTATCCCTGCCACAAAAATGGAACAAATATGAAGTAATACAATCACTAAACCTATAAAGAAAGTTAGAATCATGAATTGCTTACATCTTGGCAGATGAACCTGATTCTTTAGTCACTTGGGTATGGTTTTAAGTCTGTTTTGGAGGGAGCTGGAGGGGCTCCAGAATGTAATTATAAAATTACTGATGGAAACTTCTATATGTATTTTGATTTTTTAGTGAAATGTTTAACATAATATTTTAACAGACTTTTGTTTTCCCAGGATGCCTTCCTTGGAGCTGGCTCTTTAAATCTGGCAGCTACAAGGAGTTGCAGCCCTAAGGTAGCCATTTTGTAGTAGGCTGCATCTTCCCTCTGTCCCCACTAGTAAGAACTTTTTGCTTCTATTATTATTATGATTGCCATGAACAAATTATAGTGCCTATCTAGGACTCCACTGTGCCAGGTGCTGTACTAATACAGGACAGAAAGATAATTCCTGTACCAAAGAGTTTTCAATGTAAGTAATGTTTTCCTTGGGTCTTCCCCATCCCCCCCCTCCCCCCCCCCCCCCCCCCCCGCAGCCAGAGGTGATGGCACATTTTCACTCTTGTCTTGGTGTAGCTCTAAACATTGCTCTTTGTCTTCATATTTTGTCATCAGCTTTTCAATGCACATGTCAAAGCAGTTGAATTGTGATGAGGTGCCTCAGACATCTGTTTTGGGTTTGGTCTTTAATTTTTTTCATTAATGACCTGTGAGTGAGTAAACAAGCATTGAATACAATTTGCAGATAGTAAGAAATGGGCAGGAATTGCACCTATCGGCAAAGACTGAGAAACATCACAAAGAAAGCTAAGATAGATATGAAAATGATAAAATAAGAATCTTTGGTATAAGATAAAATGTAATTTGATTTGGACAACAGGGATATAATTATGGGGGGAAATAAATGTAAACATAAAACAAATATATTAAAGGGGTGGGGAAAATCTTGAAAGCAGCAATGACAAAAGAAACTTTGAGTTAGTAATGCATAGTAAATTCGATAAACTTTATGGTAATAGTGCAGTAATCCCAAGATCAATTCAGGGAAGAGTGAGTGAATTAGGCACTCATGAAAGGTAATGTGGCATTGTTTAAAGCTGGATATACACAAGTATTCTGTCACAAAGCAGGAGAATCATTTACTACAGGCAGTCCCCGGGTTACGTACAAGATAGAGACTGTAGGTTTGTTCTTAAGTTGAATTTGTATGTAAGTCGGAACTGGTACATATTGTAGGGGAAACTCTAGCCAAACATTTCTCCAGAGCTCAGTTTTATTGTCCCACACCTCACTTCCCTCAGTCCTTTATTCTCAAGCTAAGGTGTCTGCTGAGAAAAGCCGCTCCGCATCTCCCTGGTCTGCTGGGGGGGCGGGTGGGGCGCTAGCTTCGCGTCTCCCTGGTCTGCTGGGGGGAAGCAGCTATTTGCGGGGTTGTCTCACCCCGTTTGTAAGTAGGGATCCGATGTAAGTCGGATCCATGTAACCCGGGGACTACCTGTACTGGTTATCAGAAAACTAATAGTAGACTGGATGGAGTGTAGAAAAAGAGAACAAAAAGAAAAATAATTTAGATGACTAAATGATAATGGCGTATAAATATTGGAGAAGACATATTTTAAGATAACATAAAGTGATGAAAATTGAATGAAAAAAGAGAAATTTTAGGCTAGGTACCAATAAATCTTCCTGATTGTGAGATGTTTAGGTCTGTGGAATAATCTTCCCATTAAATGGTAGAAGCCTCTTCATTTAAAACATTTGTAAATACACAATAAGGAACAGTCCTGCACTACCAAAAGATGGACTATGTGATATAACAATTTCTCTCTCTCTCCTGCCTCTCTGAGAAGATTAGTTACATTAATGTAACTGAATAGTGATTTGGCCAAATGTTACCTTCCAGAGTTTCCTTATAGAAATACCAACAACAAACTTTGTAGTAATAATGAAATAATCCTAACACTGGGTTGGGAAAGATAAGTGAATCATATGTTTGTGAAAAGTAACAGAATTGATTGTACGTGGAAAATGAAACCCTTAAACTGCAGACAAGGTAAAGTGTGTGAACTGGTCATTCAAATTCTGACATGTTTTCCTGCCAACATGGCTTTTTTTTTCCCTGACCTGAAAAGATCAACAAAAAAGTTAAGAATTTGTGCCTATTCGGTTCTTGTTTCTCTATTGAGAAAAAGTCTGAGTGATAGGGGTCACTAAATTGTTGCACAATTGGGCCTTCACATCTGGGAAAATGTATGCACAGAATCCAATGGAACTGCTGGCATGAGTGTTTTCCTATTTGATAGCCCAACTGTCCAAAATTTACATCCACAAAGCCGCCATTCAGATGCACCTATATGGCCCAGTGTCTTCAATATTACACGCACAGTGGTTTCAATAGGAAATTTGGACAGCCACCTCTAGAATGCCTCATACCCAAGTGAAGTATGCGGTCTTGGTGGGGGTGTATGTGTATGAGGGGGATATAGATACGGGGTCTGGGCATGAGAGGGATGAGGGAGCACCACCTCCTGATGCTCCCATTGATTGCTTCACACCTCCAGAAGAGGCTGGGCCAAGTCAGTTCTTAACACTACCTGGGCCACAGTTCTACTTCCCCCTAGCCATGTGTTGGAACTGGAGCTGGGCCACAGTGCAGTCCCAGAGCAAGCCACCCACCCCAGGAGCAGCTGGGCAATCACCACCAGCTTCCCCAGTGCTGGAGCTGTGGCCAGGATTAGCCACATGATGGTTGCCCAACTGCTCCTGGGGCAGATAGCATGGTAGGCGGCTTGCTCCGTGTGCCAGAGCTGGGGCCAACAAGGTCACAATCAGGCAGCATCCTATCCCTGGCCCTGATCCAGGGGTAGGCCCCATGGTCTGGCTTCAATGTAGCCACACGAAGGGCCAGCGGCATCCCCCTCTCCTGCTGTGGTAGTAGGGGGGCCATGATCTTGAAGTCCCATCCAGTCCTGGTATTCCATGCTTCAAGTGACAAGGACACTCACCTGGGAGATGGAAGACCTGGGATTAAATCCCTGTTCCATATTAAGCAGAAAGAATATCTAAATCTGGATCTCCCACATCCTGAGTGAGAACACTAACCACTGGTGCAAAGGAAGATTACAGAGGTGACAGCTGCAGCAGCAGGTTATGTTCCTACCCAGCAGAGGATTTGAGGCTGAGCACCCTGAGCAGAAGATGATGCATCTGAGTTGGAGCCACCTTGTTCTCCTCAGCATCTCCTATTGGCTGTCTTAGGCGGCTCCCTGTTCATCATTCTGGCGTTTGTAAATCCCACTGTTAGGCACCTAATTTTCCCCATGCATGGTATATGGAGCCTGAGTGACTATAAACTCGGAGCTCTGGAATCCACTAAGGTGCAGGGCACCAAAATGCTAGGCATTTCACTGCTTGGTCCATTTCCTTTGTGGATCAAGTCCTTGGTACTGATTATGATGTATCCACTTGTACCCTATCAAAACATATGTCGGGTGGTAATAAATCTTAATCACTACTAATATTGTCATATTTGAACCAGTGTTCCAAAGTTGAAGCTTTCAGATCCCCACTATGGATGCGTCTATACAGCAGGGCTTAACTCAAAATAGGCTACTCAAATTGAGCTATGTCAATTGCATAGCTTATTTCGAAATAGCTTATTTCAAAATTGGGAGCATCTACAAAGCATTTATTTTGAAACAGAGCACTCTTCCTCCAACTTCCCTTACTCTTTGTACAATGAGGGTTACAGGAGTAAGAAGTCCTCCAGCTTGATAGTATTTCGACATTATATTGAAATACCTGCCTGCTGTGTAGACACAGACTAGTTATTTCAAAATAATGTTGCTGTGTAGACATACCCTATCAGTCCCCCAAACCATCGACTGCATTTTTGGCTAATAAAGACCAGGAAAATTATGGTGCCCCTTATTTGTCAATTGAAGGATATTGGAAGCACTGTTCTTAGTTCTCCTTAGCAACCTCTAGCAAGTGGCTTTAGTGGCAAGGATGTGCACACCAGCTAAAGAAAATTTCCTGCAGGAATTATGAGAGAGAGAAATCAGAGAGAGAAAAGCAGTTCTGAAATGAAAAGCTAAACAACAGCACTTACGCTGAAGTTGGATCCAACACATAAAAATGGAAGTGAGCTGTCTAGAAAAGATGGGTTTATTTAGATGGTAAACTAAAACAAAAAGTAAGCATTTCCAGGATTTATAAGCATTGGACCTTTGCAGTTGTAAACACAGTATCTCAGTGTGTTATCCACAATAATAAAAAAGAGAAGAGTCATTCTGTCAATTTAGAACCTGCCTTATTATTTCTGTAAAATAACTGTTTATGTGAGTTGAGGGTTTTTTAACCTTCAACCATTGCTGCTTTTTGAAAATGTAAAAGGGAAATCTTTATGCCTTCCTGATTAGCTAGAGTACCTGATAACGCTGCTCACTTTACCAATTAACTTACCAAATTATATTTGGATGTGGGGAGGAAGGCTACAAATAATAACTTCCCTTCTTTTATGTCAGAGCAGCCATGCAACAATAATTTAATTTGCTCTTGAGAAAGATTATATGAACAGCTATTCTGAATGTGTAGCTCACTTTACAAAACAAAACACAGAAAGAGATGGCAGCAGTAATAGATTGGATTGTCTATGAATGCAGGAAGGCATTTTAACAGAGTGATCTCAAACACTGACCAACATTTTCAAATAAGTTCTACACTAATTCTGGAAACTGTATCTTGAATAAAGACAAGCAATGACAACCTGGGAATTAATTGAAAATATCCTTCATAACTAAACCCTAAGCTTTTCTTTAATTCTATATGACTTAAATAAATGAAGGGTGATAGAATCAGTTTAGAAATTACCCAAATCTTCTTTCAGAATCTATACCAAATCTTTGAACACTTTAAAAAATTCTGCTAAACTTTTTGGGAATAAAAATAACAAAAAAAAACCCCTTATAAACGCTTTCTTGATACTGATGTAACATAATGAAATACCACAAAAGAAGCTCAAATCAGTAAGTACAAACTTTCCAACTTTTTTTTCTGATTATTCAGACTGAGGTAATGCTCATCCGAATGATTCAGATCTTCTGAGGTGCACCTGGCACTACTATTAATCCAAGTGTCATTAGGGTCATCTAAGAATATTTCTGAGTTGTTGGATTCACTCATAATTAAACCAACACATGGGAAAATATCAGAACTTTAGTGGATGTCATTCCCAAGCTAATCTTTTTTTGATAAAGCTTACAAGGTGCCAGTCCACCTAAAAAGTGTTATGGGACTTAATAATCTTCAATCAATATGGTTGCTTGCCAGCAAAATATTTTGTATAGTACTAAACTTTTTGCAAGGACTGCACTGTGATTTTGCATCTAAAGTCATATTTTCTGAATAAGGTTTGAAAGGAATTTGCTTTTTTTTTTTTACTGAAAGCACGGTCTTCTTCACAGGGAAGATAAAAACCAGAATAATTTCTTTGAAATCACGATGGCTACAAATTTTCACGGGTAGAGAAGAATCCAGTAAGTGAGATTCTGATCACCACAGCTGTCTACACATTATTATACTAATGGCCCGGTATAAGTCAACGGGCTATGAATAGGAATAGGGAAGTAACCGTGAGCAGTGTGTGTGGCTGTTGCAGTATATGTGGCTATCGAATATATCTGAATGGGTCACCCAACACCAAGCAAATTGCATACTAGTTGGACCATTACTTTTATACAGCTTATTGACCTGAAAGCAAAAAATTTAACCATAAAATCCATTGCAAATGCAAACTTTCTCTTTTGCACCTATGCATAGGTGACAAGTTCCATATAATTTCATGTTGGGATGAAACATAAACCAAAAAATTATTAATACTTTAATAGAGCATGTATACTGCTATTTTAAGGGCAGGATGAAGGTAGGAGACTATAGTGTTTAATCTCTAAATCACTAGTTTAAATCCACCCAAGGTCAGTAGTGAACAAATAAATTTTATCTACATGAAATGACTTCATGGCATTAATGCATTTCCCCATGGACATGTGCCAAGTTACAGAAACCACAATCACCAGTAGCAACATTCAAGAAAGTCTCAGCAGAACGACCAAAGACTGATAGCCATGGAGACTAATCTTTCATATGAAGAGGTGTGTCTTCTAGGTCACGTATATGTAGATATAGTGTGTATAAACAACAGATATATATATCTTCGAAGGTTGCAGAGCTAGTTAAACAGGACCTTCCTTCATAAAGTAAAAGATAAAACTGCATCTGTAAAGAATGCTCTGAGGGTGTAGAGACAGTAATACATATGGGTTAAATATTGTTATGTTTAATGATATGCCGTATGGTATTGTTAGACTCACAATAGTTCATTGGAATATATACTTCATCATAATACCATGTGTGGTTCTTGCTTCAGTAACAAAAAAATAAAATACAGTAAAAGCCACTGTTACTAAAGTGCCTGTTGAAGAAGAAACTGTTAATACCACAAAATATCAAACAGCCATATAATGTGGAATTATAGAGAACAGAACACAAAGAGGCAAAAGAAATTCAGGAAAACTGGATAACATCAGCTCCAATGGAAGAGAGAGGGTGAAGGAGAAGCTGAGAGAGTTTTACGTATAATAGGTCCTGGGTAATGCTTATAAAAATATAAGCTAGTTCATTACATTTGTAGATATGTGCATAGATTTATAGAACCTTATGTTTAAAAATAAACATTTTATCATTTGCACATATTCATATACACAAACAACATCTTGTCAAAAACTTCACAGAGAAGAAACACATACATGGGACACACTGTAAAAAGCAAATTGTCATATATTGTTTTGGTAGACAGTTATTTAAAGAGTCTATTTTTAGACCAGTATTGTTAGTACGGTATTGTCCATGCCAATATTACACTGAATAGGCCGTTCAGAGGTGGATCATCTGGAAGAGATCTGAGAAGCAGAGGTGAGATGGCCAGGAAAGGGAGAGGGACTTTAATTAAACTGACTTTTCATAAAATAATGGCCAGATTCTGGAGCTGCTTTGCTCATGGAATTCCCATTGAAGTTGCTGCCAATCTGGGGCATTGCAAGGCTGCAGTCAGACCCCAGAATTCTAGGTAGATTTTCACTTTATAGATTGGCAGAGAATATTTTCCAGGTTTTGACTGAATTTTGGTCAGGAGCTCAGCAAATTGGAAATATGAATGAATACACTGTGAACAGGGCATAAGTAGGTGTTAGCTGTACATGATATATTAGTAGAGATACAAGTCAGTGGTGAATCTTTACACTGTTCAGTAGCATAGCTTCACATAGCATTTACTTCCAGCAAACCTGGGACATTAACGCAGCCTGAGCAACAGTAAAAAGCATCAAAGCAAGTTCTGCCTCTTTCTTACGAAGTTTTACTCGGAGGGCTGTGTAAACAGAGCACTGTCTCTTTAACTGATTTTATTTTCTCTCTCTCTCTCTTTTTTTTTTAGTTTAAAGATTACATTTAATATCTATTTCCCAGCAGTGTACAAACTGACATCATCTACTCATAAAAGCAGAATGCTTTGCTTTTTTAAGCTTCAAGCTGAATAACAAATTGCCACAGATGACAGCATAAAAGAATAACAGAATGGAATCAAAAGAAAATTCATTGTCAACAGAAACCCCCTGCTGAGGAATTTCAATTTCATATATCTAATTATCCCTGTCAGTTGGAAGAACTGACAAAAAGCATTCTTTGTTCTCTCTTTCTGCCTCCCGCATCTCACTCTCAATTAATTCCGGCATACAAATATGACTAATTGTCTTTGCAGTGCTCAAGAGCTCTGTGTATAAATGTTCATGAACTGAAAATGATTTGGACGGTATTCATGCATCGATTTATGATATTTGAACACAATAGACATGCATAATTCAGGTGACCATGTTAGCACCCTCACAAGCCCTTATTACAGAGATTAGACAGGATTCTCTTTTCACGTCCCTTTTTCATATATGCTTTGTGACAATAACTCACTTTGCACCTATTAAAAGAGGAAGCATTATATGTCTGCTGTGGCTCATTGAAATTACCATGAACAAGATTATCAGCTTTTAAATAACATACTGGGGGTGGCCAGAAAAATATTAGGTACTTTGAAAAGCACAACTAGGATCACTCCATGAAGGTTAACTTTTTTTTTTAATAGATCAATTCAAGAAGCCTTTCCAATGTCCTATATGTCCTATATTACAGGGTTAAGATTTCTCTGGCACCGTCTTTTTATAACTTTTACTCTGCTATTTTTCAAGGTGATTTCTAACCAAACACTGCAATCACCACATCATAATATAGGAAATAATATTTCAAGGGAAAAGTGGCTTCTCTGCTGAAAAATAAAGATTCATAATGCACAATAGGAGTGTTTTGTGGAAAAGTTTGCTGCCTTGCTTCATAATGAAATAGTGTCAGATTTCTGATGAGGTTGGTGTAATAATTACTACATTCATTAAAATCTTATTGCAAAATGCACATTGATCCAGGAATGTCTTATAGACTTGGTGCTTGATTCTGTACTTAAGGCAACAGTCTCATTCAGACCAAGAGGAGTTTCTCGGAAGTAGAGAGGACAGGACCGAGCCTGGTAAAACTTCGTCTGCACTAGGGGTGTGTCTAGACTACAGGGTTTTGTTGACAAAAGCGGACTTTTGTCAAAAAAACTATACTTGAGTCTACATTACCGCCTAGTTCTGTCGAAATAACATCGACAGAACTCGGCAGTTTTGACAACGGCAGTAAACCTCATTCTACGAGGAAAAAAATGCCTTTTGTCGACAGAGTTCTGTCAACAGACGGCATTATTGCATCTACATTATCCTTTGCGACTACACTCTCATGTCGACAAAGCAACTTGCTTTGTCGACAGAACTGAATGTAGTCTAGACACTCTTTGTCGACAGAAGCTTTGTTGACAGTATCTGTCGACAAAGCCTCTGTCGACAAAAGCCTGTAGTCTAGATGTACCCTAGATGTTTAGTCATTTGGGTAGCTGCAGCAGTGATAGTGTAACATCAACATCAATACACTGATTTTACATAGAAAACTGGCTGTGGTGTATCTAAATTATCAGCTTAAAAACTATGGTGCAGAAAAGACCAAAATCTATACATTAGATTTTCACTCCTGAAAAGACACATTCTTTTCTCTGACTCCAGACACTTGTATATATAAAACTCCCCTGAGAACAATGGGTTAGATAATATATGTTTGAAAAATGTATGTGGGCACATAACAAAAGACTGCATTATAATGAACACCTACAATGGGAGCAGAGTTAGGTGGGCACAGCTTTAATTTTCTTGTGTATTGGCTTTTAAGTGCATAACATAATGACTGTTTAACATAGCTCTTTTTTTAAAAATGGAATTTTCACTGGAATGTATTATTAGCATATCTGAGAGAAAAAGAAGGTGAAAAGGGGGAATTTCCTCATGACAGTATCAGTTTTATATTGCTATGTCCTCTCTCAGGCATCTTTCCCACCTCTCTTTTGTAAAACTTGGGAGCTGCACAAAACCTTTGGCACAAGGGTCAGGAGTACTCCAAGATAAGCAGTGGTCAAGGCAAGGACTTCTGCATACCCCCATTCAATGCCTTCCTTACAAAATGCTCAGAAACTTGTGTGGAAAACTGCATAAAATTTCCCATGACACCAACAATTTATGTGCCCTTTGCATACAGTTTTAAACAGCAGCTGGATCTTACAGTTGCACATAGAAAATCTCATGAGCTCAGCAAATTCAGTTTTCGAGATGAGGCAGCATAGTGATTTATGCATGAACACATAATTCACTAAAAACCTTCTGAGGAGCACAGGTAATAAGGAAAGGGCTCTTGCAGAAAACAGGGGTTTAGAATGGGAACAATTATTCAGCTTTATCTTTGTAGGGTTACATCATGCTAGAATTATTGTAACTAGAAATTACAAACATTCTGTTTGTTATTAGGAAGTCTCTTGGTCAGTGTTTCTCAAATTGGTCTGCAGATCCACTCTGAGAAACCTGCTAACTGGTTGCTCCAATTTGTTTATTGGCTCCGCCTTGCAGCTCCCATTGGCTCTGGTTTGCCATTTGTAGCCAATGGGAGTAATGAGGCTCCGTGGCTTTGGAGCTGATAAATAAACAAACCAGAGCAGCCAATTAGCAGGTTTCTGAGAGTGAATCTGCAGACCACTTTGACAAACACTGGCCAGTAGGCTAAATTCTCAGGAGTGACAAAAATAGAAGTACAAAGTTACATATTGGCAAGAGGGTTGGAAAGAGATCTGAATGGTAAAGTGCAAACAGAGGCACACTGCTACTATGACAATGGGAATTGTTGAAATACCCAGATAAACAAATTTTCAACACATTAGCTTTTAGTGGGTATGCAATTAAGCTGAAGTGGCAGAAGGAAG
This sequence comes from Pelodiscus sinensis, assembly GCF_049634645.1. Lineage (NCBI taxonomy): Eukaryota > Metazoa > Chordata > Testudines > Trionychidae > Pelodiscus > Pelodiscus sinensis. The sequence continues at coordinate 99,333,823 of NC_134712.1, forward strand.
AGACTGTGTTAGCTTGAACCCTAGTGTTGCTGTCCCATCACCACCCCTTTGATTGCCCTTTCAGCCTGCATGCTGCAATAGTCTAGCGTTCCCTCTGAATGTGCAATAAGCACAAGTTACTCTGCTTTAACATTTACACTTCTTTCTCCTGCCCACTTACACTGTTGTTCATGCAACTGCTCAATTTAGCTCCATTGACTAAAATAGTATTTATTATTTGTATTATAGCACCTAGGAGCCCAGATCAAACACTGACATCATCAGGAGTTCTGCCTGAGTGTTGCAGAACTTGAATAAGTAATTAGAGTGTTTCTCTTTCACAACATTTAGCCATACTTACTCATTAACAGTGAAGAGTTTATTTCAGGTTAGACATTTCCCACATGTTTAAATCTTAAAAATGCAACAAAATATTCATAAATCTGAATTCAAATCTGGTGTGAGTGGGTGCAGGTGCAATTCTACTGAACTCAGTGGAAGTATGCCGGTTTTATACTAGTTTTGAATTTTGCCCATTATTTTAAAAAAGCTGCCTAAAATACCCAGGATGCTGGTGCCCAGTTTTAAAAGAGAACCAAGCTGTTGAATTCCTGCACCTGCACAGAGCTTCATAGAATATAATTCATCCTTACATAATTATTTACAATATCTTTCACAGACTCTTATGCAGTATCTAGCACTGTTAGACAATGAAGGCCCGGAGCCTTTAAAAAGAACTGATGGTATGTCTACACTGCAGAGTTTTTTCAGAAAAACGACTGTTTTTCCGAAAAATCTTCACTTAAGACCACACAGCAATCACGTTCTTTCAAAATAAACGGAAAGAACAGACGTTTTTTCTGACATTGGTAAACCTCTTTCTATGAGGAAGAAACCTTTTTCTGAAAGCTTTTTCACAAAGGCTGTGTCCAGACTCAGGTGTTTTTTCGAAAAAAGTAGCCTTTTTTCGAAAAAACCTCACCTGCGTCCAGACTCAAGCCGCGTTCTTTCGAAATTAAATCGAAAGAATGCGGCTTTTCTTTCGATGGCGGTAAATCTCATTTCACGAGGAAGAACGCCTTCTTTCGAAAGTTCCTCTTTCGAAAGAAGGCGTTCTTGAATGTAAATAGGGCTTCTTCGAAAGAGAGAATCCAGACTCACTGGATGCTTTCTTTCGAAAAAGCAAGCCACTTTTTCGAAAGTTCAACGTGCAGTCTAGACGCTCTCTTTCGAAAGAGGCTCTTTCGAAAGTATCTTTCGAAAGAGCCTCTTTCGAAAGAGGCTTGCAGTGTAGACATAGCCAAAAAGGCGTGTGTGTACAGGGAAAAGGAAGTTCTTTCAAAAGAAGAGGAAAGAAGAAAAAGAACAAGTGCCTTAGTTGCCACTACATCCATAGTAATGACAGCTTAAATGCGACATAGTGTCCATTCATTGTGGACGTTCTCTTTCGAAAAAGGAGATCGCTGTTTCAATATGCTTTTGCTGTGTAGATGCTCTCTTTCTGAAGGAGTTTTTTCGGAAGATCTCTTCCAGAAAAGCTTCTTCCGAAGGAAGATTGCAGTCTAGACATAGCCTGAATAAGTAGTCACATGGGTCTGTCTCTGTGTAGGATCAGAACATTGATTAACTAATAGATGGTGTGATGGGGAGGTCCGTCCCCGCACTCCCAGCCCCAAGGCGGAGGGCCCACGGGGTCGGAGGCAGGCGGAGATGGCAGGGCACGCCGGCCTCACGGTGGCCCGGGGGCAGGGCGAACCCGCAACCCAGCAGGGGAGCAGGGCTGCGGACGTGCCCTACAGGGCAGGCTCTAGGACCGCGGAGGCCACGGGCGGCGGCGGCGCGGCTGGAAGCGGCGCGCAAGGTGCACCTGTTCAAAAGAGCGCCGGGGAGCCAGGAGAAGGGGGGAAGTGGGGGTGAGGGCTGGCGGAGTTCTCTTCCCACAGGCAGCTCCAGGCGAGTAGTGGCCGGGGGGCACGACCCCGAACCGGGGAGCATGGCAGGCCGACCCCAAGGGCGACGGAACCAGGACGGCGGAGTGGGCCCAGCAGGATGGAGTGAGGCCGGCCGGACTGGACGCCCAAGGGCCGGGAAGGGCCGAGCTCGGGTGAGGGCGTTCCGAGCCCGACGGCCGGGATACTCAGGCGGAGCGCAGGGGGCCCCCGAGACTAAAGGACCGGAGGAGGGAGCTACCCTTCCCCAGTGGACTTTACAGGACTGAGACTGGGGAGGGCAAGAGGCGAGAGACGGGCTGGGGGAGCACATCTCGCCACACTGGTGGAGAATGTGGGCACCCCGGTAGGGGACCCCAAAAGAGACAGAGTGAGAGAGTGAAAAAAAAGAGGGGAAAAAAGGGGGGGTTCAGGATTAAGATGGAGGTGGGAGAGCTGCTGAAATGGCTGGTGGAGAATCAGCAGCAGCAGCAGCAGCAGCAGACTCAGTTGCTGCAGCAACTTACCAACCAGAAGCAGCTGGTGCGAGAGGTCTTAGGACCGCAACGACAGCAGCCGGAAGCGGGGGTCGGAGGGGTTACCACCCAAGGGGGGCCGTAGGCGCACCCCTGCCGCTGCCGCTGTGGTTGGTAAAAATGACGGCCGACGATGACCCGGAGGCCTTCCTAGTTACTTTTGAAAGGGTGGCCATGGCCGCTCGTTGGCCAGAGGAACAATGGGCAACTCTGTTGGCACCCTATCTGACAGGCCCCGCACAGGGGGCATATAGGGGGTTGCCTGCACGAGATGCCCTACATTACCACAAGGTAAAAGAGGCTATACTAGATCAAGCAGGGGTGACGCCCGACACCCACAGGCAAAAATTTCGGGCCGAGAGGTACCGACCCGGGGAGCGCCTGAGGGCGGTGGTGCAGCGGCTAAAAGAGGCCGCCACCCGTTGGCTGGACCCTGAGTGGCGCTCGGCCACCCAAGTCGTGGACATGATTATCTTGGACCAATTTCTGCAGATACTACCACCTGAGGGGCGAACGTGGGTGAGGCGCCACCAACCCACAACACTGGGAGAGGCCGTAGCTATCATGGAAAACTACCTGGCAGCCAAGGAGGAGGAAAGTAACCACCAGGGTGCCAAGCCCTCAGGTCGGGGACCCACACTGCCTGGGAGGGCACGCCCCACCAGAAGCAAGGGGGCAGGGGTAGCCCCCACCTATCCCATGGGCTCGCTGGGAGAAAAATACCGGGCCCGGAGGCTTGGGGAATTCGGAGCCAGCGCCCCAGAATGAAGCCATGGAACCCCCACCTCGACAAATGGAGAGCGCCAAACGGGGCGCGTGCTTCGAGTGCGGCCAGGAGGGGCATTTCTGCCGAGAATGCCCCTTTATGGACTGTTCATTCGGGTGGGCCGCACCCGCCAAGAGGGGACCTCAGTGGCCTAAACCTATCCGAATTACTATTCAGGTAAGCCTTGATGGACGGGCAACCTGAGCCCTGGTGGACTCAGGCTGTAATCAAACTTTGGTACGGGAGGAGGGGACCCCAAGGGGCGGCGACGGGGGCCCACCCATGGCGGTGCAATGTATCCACGGTGAAACCTGCCAGTACCCTACTCGCTGGGCACATATCCGAGATGGGGCATGCCAAGCCCACTGCCGGGTAGCGGTGGCCCCGAGACTAGCCTACCCGGTAATCCTGGGACGGGATTGGCTAGGGTTCCGACGGGCCGTGCAGCGTTGGGGCCAGACCCCTAGGGGCGAGACAGCTGTCGCGCCCCGGGATCCTCGGGGACAGAGCGGCCTCGCCGAAGCTCAGGCGGGTGAGACCGCAACACGAAGTAACCGGGCGGAGGAGATGGGCAGAAGTGAGGACTTCCTACGGGAGCAGTGAGAGGACAACACCCTTGCCCACGCCTGGGAACAGGCCGAGACAAGCCCGCTGGATGGACCTCAGCCCCAAGGGAATCCCTGTTTCGAGGTAAGAGCGGACCGACTCAATGGGGTGGCCACTCGGCCAGGGGAGCCGGGAGAGACCCGGCAGCTACTAGTCCCAGCGTGATTCAGGTGGCGGATATTAGAACTAGCCCACGCCAGTCCGTGGGCCGGCCACTTGGGGATCGAAAAGACTTCACAAAGAGTACTCCAGCGATTCTATTGGCCGGGGGTGCACAGGGAAATCAAAGACTTTTGTGTCTCCTGCCCGGAGTGCCAGCACGCTGGGGATAAGAGGGTACCCCAGTCCCCACTCGTACCCCCCCGGTGGTGGATACCCCATTTGAAAGGGTGGCTTTCGACCTGGTAGGACCCCTGGAACGATCGAAAAGAGGTAACTGGTATATACTGGTCCTCATAGACTATGCCACATGCTACCCCGAGGCGGTGCATCTGAGAAACACCAAGGCCTCAGGGCTGGCTGCCAAGTTGGTGAAGATTTTTGCCCGCGTGGGGATCCCCTGCAAAATCCTGACAGACCAGGGCCCAAACGTGTCGGGATGGGTCATGGCTGAACTAGGGAAACTGCTCCAGATAAAAAGGCTTAGGACTTCCATCTACCACCCCCAGATGGACGGCCTTGTGGAGCATTTCAATAGGACACTGAAAGAAATGCTGAAGAAGTTCGTGGGAGTGGACCCTCGAGACTGGGACCTCTTCCTGCCTGCCCTGCTGTTCACGGTGCGGGAAGTGCCGCAAGCGTCCACCGGCTTCTCACCCTTTGAACTTTTATATGGATGACAACCCAGGGGTATCCTGGACCTCCTGAAAGAGGAGTGGGAGGAGCAGGACTCCCGCACCATGGGGACGGTCTGTTACATCCTCGAACTACAAAAAAAACTGAAAGTGGCAGGAGAGCTCGCCCGCATCAACCTCCGGGAAGTGCAAGCAAGGCAGACCCGATGGTACAACCAAGGGGCCAGGAGCCGAACCTTCGACCCGGGGGATAGAGTGCTGATGCTCCTGCTGACCACGGACTCCAAACTGTTGGCGAGATGGCAGGGCCCCTATGAGATCCTGCACCAGGTGGGCCCCGTGGACTATGAGGTCCGGCTGACGGGCAAACGCAAAGCCACACAGGTTTACCATGTCAACTTGTTGAAAAAATGGAGCGCGCGTGAAAGCCTGTTGGCGACCACACGACGGACGGACCCAGAGTTAGGACCCTGGGGCAGAGACCTGGGCCCCACAAAAGAGGAGCCGGCCCTCGGGCCCGCATTGACAGGGAGGCAGAAGGAGGAAATCCGGGCACTCCTTCAGGAGTTTGAGGCGGTCTTGTCGATGCAGCCAGGGCGCACCACAGTGACCTACCACCATGTACAAACAACCCCCGGACAGAAAGTCCGGGAACCCCTTCGACTCCTCCCCAGGAAGCTGTGGGTGACGGTGCAAGAAGAGCTGCAAAAGATGCTGCGGATGGGGTGATCCAGAAATCCAGGAGCGCATGGCACAGCCCCATAGTCCTAGTACCCAAGAAGGACGGGACTCTCCAGTTCTGTATAGACTTCAGGAAGGTCAACGCAATCTCGAAATTCGACGCCTACCCGATGCCCCGAACAGAAGAGCTGCTAGAGAGGTTGGGGAGAGCGTGGTACCTAACGACGTTAGATTTGACGAGGGGTTACTGGCAAATCCCCCTTACACTTACATCACAAGAAAAGACGACGCTCGCGACACCCTTCGGGCTCTACAATTTCCTCACCATGCCGTTCGGGTTAAACGGGGCCGCAGCCACCTTCCAGCGGTTGATGGACCACCTCCTAGAGGAACACCGAGACTATGCCGCAGCCTACATCGATGATGTGGTAATCTATAGCACGTCCTGGAGGACCACCTGGAGCACGTACTGGCGATTCTACAGACGCTAGCGGACGCCCGACTGACGGCGAACCCAAAAAAATGTACCTTCGGCCAGGACGAGGTGGCCTACTTAGGTTACGTTGTGGGGAACGGGCAACTGAAACCCCAGGTGGACAAAGTACGGGCGGAGCGGGACCACCAGACGCCCGTGACGAAGAAGCAAGTTCCTGGGTCTTGCCGGGTACTATCGGCGATTCATACCGCACTTTGCCACCCTAGCCGCACCCCTGACGGACCTGACAAAAAACGGAGTACCCCAGAGAGTGAGCTGGTCCCCACAATGCGAGAGAGCGTTTCAGCAGCTAAAGTGGGCCCTAACGCGAGCGTCCGTGCTCACGCAGCCAGACTTCACCAAGCCATTTTTGGTGCAGACCGATGCCTCCGGCGTAGGCCTAGGGGCTGTTTTGGCCCAACAGCACGAAGGCACCAAGAAACCGATCCTCTACCTAAGCCGCAAGCTGCTGCTGCGGGAACAAGCATACTCGACCATAGAAAGGGAGGCCCTGGCGGTGCGGTGGGCCGTAGAAGCCCTCCGCTACTATTTGCTGGGAAGCCCGTTTCGGCTGATGACGGACCATGCCCCTCTACAGTGGATGCACAAAATGCGCGAGTCCAATCCGCACATAATGAGGTGGTACTTGTTTTTGCAACAATATAAATTCACGATTGTGCATAGGGCGGGGCAAACGCACGCAAATGCTGACTTCTTGTCGCGCTGCCTGAGCCCATCCGGGAGGGAGGATACTGAGGGACAAGAAGGGGAGGGGTGTGACAGGGAGGTCCGTCCCCACACTCCCAGCCTCGAGGCGGAGGGCCCGCGGGGTCGGAGGCGGGCGGAGATGGCAGGGCACGCCGGCCTCACGGCGGCCTGGGGGCAGGGCGAACCCGCAGCCCAGCGGGGGAGCGGGGCTGCGGAGGCCACGGGCGGTGCCGGTGGCGTGGTTGGAAGCGGCGCGCCGGGCGCGCCAGTTCAAAAGAGCACCGGGGAGCCAGGAGAAGGGGGGAAGTGGGGGTGAGGGCTGGCGGAGTTCTCCCTCTCCCCACAGGCAGCTCCAGGTGAGCAGTGGCCGGGGGACACGACCCCAAACCGGGGAACACGGCAGGCCGACCCCGAGGGCGACGGAACCAGGACGGCGGAGCGGGCCCAGCGGGACGGAGTGAGGCCGGCCGGACTGGACGCCCAAGGGCCGGGAAGGGCCGAGCTCGGGTGAGGGCATTCCAAGCCCGACAGCCGGGATACTCAGGCGGAGCGCAGGGGGCCCCCGAGACTAAAGGACTGGAGGAGGGAGCTACCCTCCCCCAGCGGACTTTACAGGACTGAGACTGGGGAGGGCAAGAGGCGAGAGACGGGCTGGGGGAGCACGTCTCGCCACAGATGTTATTGTATGTTTTATAAGCATCTTTGAAAGATCTTCATAGTCAGATTCTGGTCTGAGATAAACTTGTTTAAAAAATCTGTGAAGTTACTCCAGATTTACATTTCATCACTGCAAAGGTTTTTAAATAAATAATGAACATGTAAAAGAGAAAAAGAAAGATTCTTTCTTTCTTTCTTTCGCAGCTAGATTAATGTCTTATGTCTTATAACTAGGAACTTCAAAATTAAGACATCTTCACAATCTTTAACTCACCCTGTTGCCTTTTTACTTTAGTTTCATTTAATTTTGCAGCTACGGGAGTTAATGAAGCCATACCTTTTAATTTCCTGGCTTTTTCCATTTTAACTGATTTGTATCTCTACAGACATGGCTAAATCCTGTTTAGAAAAATGTTAAAATTTAAACACTCTCATGTTCCAATGAAGCTCTCATTTCAAATCTCAGCTGAAAATATATCTTTTCTCCCTTGCCCGTACCTGTTAATTTTGCTCTCCCTCTACAATTATTTATCTCTGTAACTGTATTGTTTAACTCCTGTAAAGTGGTTTTGGGATACACTTTGGATGAAAGACGCTATACAACATAAAGTTGTTTTGTTTTGTACAAGCTGGCATGTATTCAGTTGCACATAAACCTTGGCTGAGCTCTCTCTCACATTATTTCCTACGTTCTCCCCAGCCATTTTCTCAGAACATTTCCACCTCCTTTCTTTGTCTGGGATATACAAGTGGAATACCTCTCTTCTTAAGATTAATAGGTAACTAGAATTGTATTTGCCACCAAAAATGGATATGTTTTTGAAACAAGAATGATTTTATTAAGAGAATATGTCTGTAACACTGATATAGCAAACATCTATATGCCACCATGGGAGGGGAATCATAAGTCAGATACTGAATGACTATTATAATATTTTAAACCTAAAATCCATTTTGATTTTATGAGCAATCTCAAATGATTGATGCTTGGGAACTCTGTGCTTTATATGAGCCTTTCTGTATCCTTAGTCAAATAAAGCAAGCAGGTGCAAGTCATAAGAGTTACTGATTATTTATGGCTTTTAGATACTTTGTGGGTTTAGCTGGTGAGAAAAGTTTTATTCCACTCACATGGACAAAACCCAACCAACTGTCTGGACTGATTAAATTCACATTGTTGCATGAGCACATGGCAGGCAGGGGAAAAATTATGAAATCTCACCGCCTATGCCATGGCAACTGAGCAAACAGCTCATGGGAAGAATGTGAATAATAGAAAATAGCAATATTTCTCTTTGTGTTTTCACACTTGACAGTTTTATCCCCACATCTGTCTGATGTCCAGTGCATAAGTAAAGTGTCTGCTTTAGCTGCTCTCTCTCCCTTACTTGAGTCATCCTCTGCTATAAAGTTGTCTTGAAGATGATCCATATACTCTTTAAGCTTCAGAGAATATGCACTAGGCAAACTTTTATGCCACAGGTACCTCAAGGAAATGGATGGCAGAACTAATGCAAAGGATTTTTCAAGTGGCTGTGGCCCTTGTAACAGTTTCATTGCATATTAAAGATTTCAAGTTTCTAAACCGAATATTGAAAGCACTTCAAATGGAAGAGAGGTGCAACAAACTTCTCAAAAAGCATTACAAAATGGTGATCAATTCTCAGGCTCACCTATTTAAGCAATTTTTAATCCATGACATTATTTCACCAGTTCTTAAGAGACATCAATAGTATCACTCATGGCCATTTGCCAGATCCTCATCTCAGTTGCACTGGTGTAACTGAAATGAGATCTGACTCCAATTTTTAAAGGACGATAGAAAATATAAATTGTTTCCTGAAAACTTCCTAGTATTGGTTGCAATGTTCCTATTTCCTCTTACATTGTACATATAAAAAGAGCATGTTTTTCTAGATCAGAAGAAACTTTCCCAGTGATTTGAGGAAATTCCTTGTGAGGAGGAAAAAATGGGTATTTGAGCTTTGGCAAAATATACTGGAAATAAAAATTAAATCCCGATGCAACTGTTAATAAATATATGACCTGTCCCAGGTTCTTATTCACTCCCAATTTTGGTGGCTACTACTGAAAATATTTAGTATCCAGATGTATGAAACCAATTTGTATATTTGATTGCATAAGGTTCTGATTCTGAAAATACTTAGGCATGTGTTTATAACTTTAAACATGTGAGTAGCCCTCACTGGGAATACACACATGATTAAAGTAAAGCATATGTTACTCACAGAAGCAGAGCCTAAAGGAAGAGACCACACTCTATAACTTACATTGTGCCCTATGCTATTTCTTTTTTTAATTTGCAGTCAGGCTTAAGTGGAATAATAGCTATGTTGCTAGCAAGTCAAATGCTATAGTATTCTTTGTACTGCACAACTGAGGCAAATGAAGATGTTCTGTGGTTTATTTTCTACCCTAATGAATGAATGAGGTAGAAAACACCATGGTGAATATTTTAAATACTGTACTTTCATGAAACTAGAAACATCTTTGTTTACTTGTTTTTGCTACTGCAGCTAGAGTAGGGAAGACAGTGCTTCTGACAGACTCATGAAAACCTTATTGAGTCCTGTCCTCCAGCTCTGATTTACCACAAATCAAACAAATTCATCTTTTATAATTGTTCAGAAATGAAAACACCTTGTGCTCCTAGGTGGCCAGCATGGAAACAATGGGTCGGGTGGCCTTGTGGAAACACCATCCCTTTGAAGACTTCAAAGATCTGTGGGCTGCTGGAAAGTGAAGGGCAAGCCATCAACGGAGAAAGAGGCAGGAAAAAAGATGATGGTGCATATAGAAAAGGGAGAGAAGGAGACAGAGGCTATGTCTAGACTGCAAACTTCTTCTGGAAGATCTTCTGAAAAAACTTCTTCCGAAAGAGAGCATCCACACTGTGAAAGCACATCAAAAAAAGCGATCTGCTTTTTCCACAGATAGCATCCACACTGAATGAACGCTATCTTGCATTTCAGCTGTGATTACTATGGGTGGAATGGCCACTCGAGCACCTGTGCTTTTTCCTCTTTCCTCTTGTTGTGAAAGAACTCCCTTTTCCCCATCCACACTCCCTTTTTTCCAAAAGAGCTCTTTCAGAAAAAGGCTTCTTCCTCAAAGAAAGAGGATTACCAACACTGGAAAAACCCCTTTGTTCTTTTTATTTACTTTCAAAAGAACATGATTGCAGTGTGGACGTTACTCAGGTTTTGTCGAAAAAACGGCCATTTTTCTGACAAAACTCTGTAGTGTAGACATATCCAGAGAGACAGAGAGAGAGTGTGTGTGTTATATAATGTGTAGACTTCATTAAGAAGAAAGGTTCAAATGATAGAAAATCTTCAGATGGGGTACACATTATGATTATTTATTTGTTTATTGGTTTGTTGGTTTATTTATTCGATTTACCTATCACATTTGATCAAGAGGAAAACAATTAGTTACCTACTGATTAATCTTGCATCAGTGATTTCTTAGACAGCATTCAGGTGATTCCAGACTTATTCAAATCAGCGTATATGCTGTATTATTTTGGATAATTTACTTCTTTAGAATTAGCTACCATAAAATGTTATTTCAAATAGGGCTGTATACATTGCACGAGTGTACTGGTCCCTCTCTGAGAGCTCTTTCATAGCTCTGGGTATGTTTATCAACATTTTGCTGGTCACACCAAGAGTTGTATTGGTTTTTTTATGTGAATCCCTTTGTGGATTAGCTCATCTTTTGGTAGTTCAGCCTGGAGAACCACAAATACTTTAAACCTGTCTGGAAAAAATTGTCACCTGCATCCTCCTTTGATGGATTTGGATAAGATACTGTTGGAAAACTGTAAAAAGAGGGGGGAAAACAGTGGGGTTAGGGAATAATGGACACTTTCTAAATATATAGGGGCCAAATTTGGACCTGACCCAGGGTTTTAAGTCAGGTCTAAATCTGGCATCTCAGAGTCTTGGTGCATAACTCAAGACTATACTTACAACGTCAAATTCCGCTCCAAGATATGCCAGTGTAATTATGGAGTAACTCTGTTGACTTCAAGAGTTTTAATGTCATATTGACACTCATGTAAGATGAGAGCCGCAATGGCTGGTATCTAAACTATCAACATTCTCTGCCCTTTTAGGGCAGGGCACAGGGTAAAACAATTGTAATAAAAATAGAAATGCAGAAATTATTATTGAAAATTGTGTTTCGCATCCAATAAAAGCAAAATCCTGCTCTCACTAAAGTCAAGTGAAATGTTTCCACTGATTTGAAGGAAAGCAGGATGAGGTCCCTTATGTGCCACTTGTCCCTGTGAAAAAACTGCAGGAGTGGAGAGGTTTGGAAATAAATACAGTAGCAGGAGAGAGGATTTAAAAAAAACCTGATCTACCTTCAGCTCACAGAAAGAGCTTTCCTCATGAAGGGGTATATTATTCTGTTATGTGTATGTGGCTTCCATTACCAGTAAGGGGAGTTGATCACATACAGAGAGGAAAATAGACTCGTCCATCTGACATCTCATTGGCTGCCGTGTATAAAGCCCACATACAATGCTAAGTTATGCTATATCACACTATTCATTGGAATTGAGTTGAATATTGCTGACGTTTATTTTTATGAAAGCATTAAGATTTTAGAAGAGCTCCATTTGGATCTCTTTTGAGTGCATGGGCACATGATACAGGCAGTGCTCTCAGTTTACATGACATGTACTGGTATGGCATGCATGCTGTCTCTTTTGTATTTTGCTATAGTGGTCTAGAGATGGCAGCATGTGAAATTATAGCCCCTGCTGTGTAATGTTTTTAATATGTACAAATGCGCTCACTGAATTAAAGGAGCAGCTTTGCTAGCTCAACCCAGCACAGACTCCTTTATATATTAACCACAATTAAATATAATTGAAAATACCAGCCCGCTGGTCTTGTCCTTTTCCCACAATGTTGCCATCGTCCTGGCTCTCTAAAGACTCCTATGTAACATGTCAATTCTCTTCCAGAATATGATTTGAGGAAGTGGGTCTGGCCCACGAAAGCTCATCACCTATTAAACCATCTTGATAGTCTTTAAAGTGCTACATAGTTTTTCCTTTTGTTTTAGCAAGATCAGACTAACACGGCTACGTCTCTATTACTATTCCTATGTAGCATTATGAGGCTGATGTGTCTGATGTCTCAATACAGTTTAAACAGTTGAATAAACGACTGGCTCTTAATGGTGATGTCCCAAAGAACTGCACAGAGGTTCAGTGGATCAGGGATGATACAGTTAAGGAATAATGCCATATTTTATAGGGGTTGCTCTGCTGGGGGAAGGGGAAAGGTTATCCTCACTAATTCACTGAAACAGTATTTTCCACCTTGGGAACCCAGCTTAAAAAGTGTCAACAATATCTGCTGTGCTAAACCATGCCTCATTATTGCTTCTTTTCAAAGTTTCAGTGGGGAAACCAAAAACTGGGTGAGCTTACTCAAAATAGGAAATAAAATGCTTTGTGTCTTACCCTGGAAGAGTGATATCCCTGATTGAAAGTGTTAAGTAAATATAATGCCCAGTTGTGAGAACAGTAATAGAATTTTTATCCCTTTCCATGCAATTACATTGTTTTTATGCATATATATTTCTAAAAGAGGGTCCAAACCTGGAGGGGAAATTATAACTATGATTATGAACATGTGTTGCCTGTTTGATATCTCAGCACACCATCGTCATATAGGTTTTCTATGAGTAAGTGATTCAGGTGAAGATTTATTAAAAAAAACCCCTTATATCTAGAATTAGACCTCCATGTGTGTAGATTGGCATCTCTAGAAGCAAAACCAAGAAACCGAGTCATTTAGCTATATGTTTTAGGCTCGGCCGTTTGGGTTCTTTAGCTCAGATTTTAAATCCCAATCAGGTACATATAGGGGTAGCTGACAAACTGTTTTGGTATAGTCCACTTCCAAGCTACTCTGATGCCTCTGTGATGAGCACAGTACAAGATCATAATTTAGATATCAAAGGACAAATCCTGCTGCTTGTCCTATTCGTGTGAGGAATCACATGGGTAGTTTTGGCTGACACATTAGAGACTGAATCTGGGAACTCCAGAGTTAAAACCATAAGCTAATACAGCTTGAGCTAAAGAGCCAATGCTGTGTAAGATGGGGTTGTAACAACTCCTGTCCTCTGTGGATCAGCAATGAGAGAAACCTGTAACCAATGGATTACATAAGGAGAACAGGGGCGGGGGGAGGGGGTTCAGTAAGGGACTGTGCATTCAGTATATCAATACACACACAGTTCATTTTGAGAAATGCTGGGAGAGACATTCAGTCTTAGTAGATCATACTTGTGAATCCCTGTATATTTGTGTCAAGTTTAACTTACAAAATATTTACTCTTGTGTGTTTTCACGTGTTAGAATTAAATATTTTTGGGTGTCCATTCCTCAGCTCATATAGGCAGTTTTTCTCATTGTCTCAGCTAGCAAGAGTCTAAAATATCCTTCAGCAACATCCACTTTAGTACCTACAATCTAACCACTAAGAGGTAGAAACTAAAGAGGAAAGATAGTTGAGCAAAACTAAACAAGGTTTCCTGCAGTATTGAAAACACTGGATAAGAAAGCCTAGAATTCATGTTTTTTACTTCAGCTGTTCTTTAGAATTAATTAATACAATTAAAAACAATACTCTTTGCACCTGGGGCCTGATTCTGCAAATCATGCAGAGTCATTTTAATGGGACCACTTGGGTGAGTAAGGACTACTTGCATGTGCCGGATCAGCTAGCTTTCACCTGAGTGGGTTCTTCAGAGCATTTCAAAAAAACTGCAGTGACAAAAATGCACT